>NC_084740.1:17764192-17809192 GCF_033978785.1 Entelurus aequoreus | reverse complement strand
TGAGGACTTGTTTCCAAACAAATACAGTGCTGGCGCCGGTTTTGCACATCCCATTTGTCGTATGATTTGACAAAAACTTTTACCAAAAGATTGCCGCACATAAACTGCGGCAGTAGTTAAACTTACGGGCTTGATTGGTTCTGTGACGGAGCTCTTAACTCAAAACCCTTGCATCTGAAAACAACGTCACGTCTTCTTCTCGATACTGTCCTTAACACAAGTTTTCTTCCTTTTCATGTTTGGAAAAACAAAGTTGTGTAGATGTTTAGCAAAAGGATATTGGGCCCCATTCAGCAATAAGTTCCTAACTTTTCCTCTTATCTTTCTTCCTAAGAGGAGTCCATTCAAATTCATGACGTGTTCTTAAATGGCCAAATTGTTCCCACCTGCTGTTCTTAAGTTGCTGTATGCCAAATGGTTAGCACGTGCGTGTCTAACATAATTTGCATATAATCACACCCTTATTTCCCCAATACGCATATGTGAACACCCTTAATTCCGTAATTTGCATAGGTAAATGCCCTAAATTCCCCATATAAGGGCACAATTACGGCGGAAAAGCCAAACATCAAACACACAGAGAAAACACAAACAGATTTCAGAAGAGAAATTCGTATTATCCCGCGAGGGAAATACATAACGTCAACACGTAAGTTTAAGAAAGGGGGGACCGCTGAGGTAGCCTAAAGCTTTCAAATAAATATTTGTCACTTCGGGCAAATAGGTCTACATGGTCGTAAAATATGCGCTCTGCGGCATCTTGCAGTAGCAGCAAAAGCATTGCCATTGTGTGAGTTGAGTTGCAACAGGGTGTGAGAGACCTGTTGGTCTTTTGAAGAGTCAACAATCACTAAATCAACGTGTGTGTGTGTGTGTGTGTGTGTGTGTGTGTGTGTGTGTGTGTGTGTGTGTGTGTGTGGGTGTGTGTGTGTGTGTGTGTGTGTGTGTGTGTGTGTGTGTGTGTGTGTGTGTGTGTGTGTGTGTGTGTGTGTGCGTGTGTGTGTGTGCGTGCACGCACACTGTATTTTGAAATGTCTATATATTGCTCATTTTGCTATATGTCTGTCTGTCTGTCTTATATCTATCTATCTATGGGGGCCATGCAGAGAGTATAACATAGGATGCCCACATAAGTACAACTGTCCCACTGTGACATCAGAGTGGGCTCACTGTTAACAAAACACTGCAAAACACAACGTTCAGAGGCATCCAAAACAGCGTGCAAGCTCGTGCTCAAATACAAACCCCAAAACCAGTGAAGTTGTCACGTTGCGTAAATGGTAAATACAAACAGAATACAATGATTTGCAAATCCTTTTCAACCTATATTCAAATGAATAGACTGCAAAGACAAGATACTTAACGTTCAAACTTTGTTATTTTTTGCAAATATTAGCTCATTTGGACTTTGATGCCTGCGACATGTTTCAAAAAAGCTGGCACAAGTTGCAAAAAAGACTGATAAAGTTGAGGAATGCTCATCAAACACTTATTTGAAACATCCCACAGGTGAACAGGCTAATTGGGAACAGGTGGGTGCCATGATTGGGTATAAAAGCAGCTTTCATGAAATGCTCAGTCATTCACAAACAAGGATGGGGCGAGGGTCACCACTTTGTCAACAAATGCCCGAGCAAATTGTCGAACAATTTAAGAACAACATTTCTCAAGGAGCTATTGCAAGGAATTTAGGGATTTCACCATCTACGGTCCGTAATATCAAAAGGTTCAGAGAATCTAGTTAAATCACTGCAAGGCCAAAAACCAACATTGAATGCCCATGACCTTCGATCCCTCAGGCGGTACTGCATCAAAAAGCGACATGAGTGTGTAAAGCAGGGGTCACCAATGCGGTGCCCACGGGCACCAGGTCGCCCGTAAGGACCAGATGAGTCGCCCGCGGGCCTGTTCTAAAAAAATAAAAAAATTATTATTTTTTTTTTTTTAATTAAATCTACATAGAAAAAACACAAGATACACTTTCAATCAGTGCATCAACCCAAACAACCTCCCCCATGCACACTCATGCACACCCACTAACACAAAAGGGGTTATTTCTTTCTGCTACCAATATTCTGGTTCCCACAACATAGACAACACATCTGCAAGGGACACAGCCCCTGAAGCACACATGATTGTATAGGCTGCTGGTCCACTAACATTTTCATTAATTACTATGTTTTATGCAATTATTTTTATATTGTTTTAATTTCTTTTTTTCCAAGAAAATGTTATTTATTTATTTATCTTATTTTATTTTATTTTTAAAAAAAGGGCCTTATCTTCAACAGACCAGGTTGTCAATGAAGTTAGATTTGTTTAAAGGGTTTTTTAAACCAGGCCCAGTCCAGATAATGTCCAAGTCGGACTCAGCAACACACACCTTCATTCATGTACACAGAAAAAAATTAGGGAACACAACAGATTGCATATAATTTATAAACAAAATTACATTTTCAAAATAAGCATTTATGTACATTCCAGATTATGTCCAGGTCACTCAAATTAGGGAACACAACAACAGATATCATATAATCTATAAACATAATTATACTTTCAAAATAAGCCTTTGAGGACTTCTCATCTTTTTTTTAATGTTTTTTGGCATCATTATCGTTTTCAACCATGTAACTTTCTAAAATTAGAAAATACTGAATAAATGTTTTAAAGAAAGTAATACTAAGTGAATATCTGTTTTTGGCCTTAAAAATAAACATTTTACCGAGTACTATAATTAAATTGACTAAATAATGATTGTCAATGAACTCTCCTAAAATAACAGAAACCACATTAAGCTTCATAAACACACCAATCCTTAAACACATTTTTTCAACTTCCACCCAAAACAAAGACACAATATGACAATACCAAAACAAATGCAGGGTGGATTCAGGCTCCTGACAACAAAATCGGCAATCATCTGACTCTGTCATATTCCATAATTTTAACATTTTCCCTGTGGGTAAGAAGTTATAAATAATTTTAATTTGAAAATAAAGATTTTGCACATCGATAGTGGTTTAATAGATTAGTTTGAATATGGCATCCCATGGCAACGGGCAGTCAAAAAAGTCCTCCCATTTTCCATTTGTGTTGTATGAGGCAGCCTTCAAAGATTTCTTTATTAAATAAAAATTATATATGTTTCTATTTATTTTAGTTCCTTTTTGCCAACTAGAATTTCTTATTAGAGGTTTACAAACTAATAATTTAGTAGTTCCATAATTAATTATTTGTTTCCATCTTTTCCCAAATACTCCAGTTAGTTGATAAAATGAAAAGCTTGAGCAAGCATCACCATACATAGCTCTAAATTCATCATACTTCATAATTTTACCATTCTCATTGATATTATCATTGACAAAAATGATTCCTCTTTCAAACATAATTGTCCAAAAGAAAGGCTTTCCATCTATTACAATATTAGAGTTCATCCATATTAACTGCTGCAAAATATCGTCTCTTTTTTCTGGCACATAAAATTGAAAACACCACTATGAGTGGATTGTTTCCTTTATGAACCCCGCCATGTTTCCCAGCAGACTCTCTGGGAGGGGATCACTTGTAAAAAAGGATACAATTTCTTTTGATACAGTACATGTTTTTTGTCCAACAGGACATTTGTGTACCACTCAATGTTTAAATACATCTTTGGAACAATTTATGCTTTTAAAGACAGACACATAGCTTCAAGGTTGAGAAGTTTCAGGCCCCCATATTCATACTCTTTGTACAAAACCTTTCTTTTAATCTTTTCTGGTTTGCCGTTCCAGACAAAATCGAAGACCCTCCGCTCACAAATCTTAAAAAAGTTTTGTGATGGAGCTGGTAATGACAAAAACTAATAAATAAATTGAGGAATAATTAACGAGTTGGCAATAGACATTTTACCATACAAGGTTAGGGATTTCCCTTTCCATAATTGCATAATTTTGTCCAGCTTTCTTAGTCGATTATCATAATTTACTGAGCCTAGATCTTCCAGATTTTCTGGGACAACAACACTAAGTATGTTAACTGGTCCATCTGTCCACAAAACAGGCACTTTGCATTCCATTCGAAAGGACGTTCCCTTTAGATTTCCGATCCTTAACATTTTACATTTATCATAATTAAGCTTAAGGCCAGATTGTTGTGAAAATATGTCCAAAAGATTAAGAAGGTTCCGCAAACAATGAGGAAAATCTTATCTTTGTGAATCAGCCTTTTCTGACATGAACTTCATCAAGAACAAACACAGAACACGCCTCACTGATGCACATCTGCAAGACTCACTCAGACTTGCAGTGTCAAGTTACACACCAGAGTACAACACACTAGTTAACAGCATGCAATGCCAGGCTTCCCACTAACTGACAAAGAAACAGATAACAGATTTGGTGTCCAGTTCAAAGTGTGACATGATTTAAAAATTTGAGAGTTTACTTTTGTATTTTACATGAGTTATTATTTGTACAAACATGGTGCAAAGTAATTCATGATTTGTTAAAAAATGTTAGTGGCTAGCTAGTTAAAATGGGATATTGTGATTTCACAAGACTGTCTTAGAAGTGATCATTTGAAAATGTTCAATTTGAAAAATGTGCACTTAGAGAAAATATAAAAATAAAGTGTTGCATATTGATATTTATCTGTTTCTATATATATTTTTTGTGAGAAATCATTAAGATGATCAGTGTTTCCACAAAGATAAATATCATTAATTATTAATAATAACAGAGTTAAAGGTAAATTGAGCAAATTGGCTACTTCTGGCAATTTATTTAAGTGTGTATCTAACTGGTAGCCCTTCGCATTAATCAGTACCCAAGAAGTAGCCCTTGGTTTCAAAAAGGTTGGTGACCCCTGGTGTAAAGGATATCACCACAGGGGCTCAGGAACACTTCAGAAAACCACTGTCAGTAACTACAGTTTGTCGCTACATCTGTAAGTGCAAGTTAAAACTCTACTATGCAAAGTGAAAGCCATTTATCAACAACACCCAGAAACGCAGCTGGCTTCGCTGGGCCCGAGCTTTACTAAGATGGACTGATGTAAACTGGAAAAGTGCTCTGTGGTTTGACGAGTCCACATTTCAAATTGTTTTTGGAAACAGTGGACGTCGTGTCCTCCGGACCAAGGAGGAAAATAACCATCTGGATTGTTACAGGGGCAAAGTTCAAAAGCCAGCATCTGTGATGGTATTGGGGTGTATTAGTGCCCAAGGCATGGGCCATTAATGCTGAAAGGTTCATACAGGTTTTGGAGCAACATATGTTGCCATCCAAGCAACGTTATCATGGACGCCCCTGCTTAGTTCAGCAAGACAATGCCAACCCACGTGTTACAACAGCATGGCTTCATAGTAAAATAGTGCGGGTACTAGACTGGCCTGCCTGTAGTCCAGACCTGCCTCCCATTGAAAATGTGTGGTGCATTAAGAAGCCTAAAATACCACAACAGAGACCCCGGACTGTTGAACAACTTAAGCTGTACATCAAGCAAGAATGGGAAATAATTCCACCTGGAAAACTTCAAAAATGTGTCTCCTCAGTTCCCAAACGTTTACCGAGTGTTGTTAAAAGGAAAAGCCATGTAACACAGTGGTAAAAATGCCCCTGTGACAACTTTTTTGCAATGTGTTGCTGGCATTAAATTCTAAGTTAATGATTATTTTCACAAAAAAAAAATGTTTCTCAGTTCGAACATTAAATATCTTGTCTTTGCAGTCTATTCAATTGAATATAAGTTGAAAAGGATTTTAAAATCATTGCATTCTGTTTTTATTTACGAATTACAGAACGTGACAACTTGTGTAATTGAACATGAACCTTATGATTTAAAACTCTGGCATTGTTTAACACAATCATTCAACATTATCACAGCAGTTATAAGTCCAAAAAGAGTCATCTTTGTCTAATATTGGGAAAGCTTGCTTATGTTAAATGCAAACACGTTTAACTTATTCAACTTCGAACTGCAGGTGTGTTACAGTAATCAGCCTGAGCCTCCGTCAGGTAAACCTTGAGCGTGCCAATGATAAAAGTGCGCTGCAGAATTGTTGAAAACGTGCATAAGTCTATTCCAACATAGCAGCGTTTGTGTTGATTTGGGGCAGGGCGGTCATCCCAGTTGTGCTTGGTCCAACCCCAGCACAAAGTGAAAGTCCAAATGTCAGCCAAAGGGCAAATAGGAAAAACGCACATTTTATAAGTGGCAGCACACGAACATATGTTGGTTGCTATGCTGAGGTCTCTTTTGGCATGAATGTTTCACCAAAAATGCCATGTTGGATGCCACCGATTACCAGTACATATGAACACTTGCATCATTTTATCTTCATCATTTATTTTAGCAGGCCCACTTAGGATCCAATGAGACAGTTTAAAGGCTCTCTTGCTGCTTGGAAGCCGAGAGAATGCGACATATTTATCTGTTTGAAGTTATGCTCCTTATGTTGGTGGAATGACCACCGTGGGGTGGGTGGGGTAAGCAGGGCTTTAGTCATAAAATGTTCCTTAAAGCAGAAAGAGGACAGGGTTCATGGGATGCGAGGAGACACAACACTGCAGCCTAGCTAAAGTGCTTCACCGATGTATTGTCGTGGAGATAAAAGTCACTGTGAATGTCCATTTCTCGTTCTCGACTCTCATTTTCAAGAGGATATAGTATCCGAGGTGGTTTAAAATACAAATCCGTGATCCACAATAGAAAAAGGAGAAAGTGTGGAATCCAACGAGCCCTTGTACCTAAGTTACGGTCAGAGCGAAAAAAGATACGTCCTGCACTGCACGCTAGTCCTTCACTCTCACGTACCTCATCCACAAATCTTTCATCCTCGCTCAAATTAATGGGGTAATCGTCGCTTTCTCGGTCCGAATCGCTCTCGCTGCTGGTGTAAACAATGGGGAAATGTGAGGAGCCTTTCAACCTGCGACGTCACGCTACTTTCGGTACAGGCAAGGCTTTTTTTTATCAGCGACCAAAAGTTGCGAACTTTATCGTCGATGTTCTCTACTAAATCCTTTCAGCAAAAATATGGCAATATCGCGAAATGATCAAGTATGACACATAGAATGGATCTGCTATCCCCGTTTAAATAAAAAAATGTCATTTCAGTAGGCCTTTAAACATTAATTTGATATGATGTTAGCACACAAAATTGTAATGACAAAGGTTGAAAAAGATTTGATCAAGTGGAATTAATCAGAGACAAATGCTACATGTGAAAAAACATTAACTTTATGACAGACTTATGCTGTCATAAAGTTATGATGACTTATGACGAAGTGGAGTTTTTTTGTTTGTTTTTTTGGCAACTCCCAGTGGCCACACTAATTAAAAGATTTAAGCTCATGATGCAGTAATTGATATGATGCAGACACATTTGTTTGTAATACATTTCTGCCTTGGAGAATTTGTATGTGTAAGTATCCATCACCCCAAGAAATATGCAAAACCAAAAAATTAGTGGTAAATACATAGGGCGCATCGGATTATAAGGCGCACTGCCGATGAGCGGGTCTAGTCAGGTTTATTTTCATACAAAAGGTGCACCGGAATAAAGGGCGCATTAAAGGAGTCAATTGTTATTATTTTTTTCTAAAATGAAAAGACTTCCTTGTAGTCTACATAACATGTAATGGTAGTTATTTGGTCAAAATGTTGCATAGATGATGTTTTACAGATCATCTTCAAGCCGCTTTCTGACAGTCGCTTCAGGATGCGCTGTTTTGTGGGCGGTCTTATTTACGTGCCTCCACTTCGACGGCGTCTTCAAGGACGGGAGTGGAAGAAGTGTCAAAAGATGGAGCTAACTGTTTTAATGACATTCAGACTGTACTTCAGTCAATAACGGAGCAGCATCTCCTCATCTGTAAACAACCGAAACTCTAATAACTAAAGTTCCTTGGGTGAATAATAAAACTCACTATACCAGTATGTTTTATCGCTTTCATGGCGAGTTTACTGACGGATATAAGTAAGAACTTTACACTACTTTATATTAGAAATGGCAACAGTGGAAGATGAATGTCACATAACAGCAGGTACCATAAGGTAAGAAAAGTTGCTTTTGCATAATATTGCGAAACAAAACTCCAGATAATGTGTATTACCTTATACACACACCATAATAATACTCCTATGTTGAAGCACAGTACAATCCATCAAGTGGTGCGGCTTCATAGCTTACCAAGTTGTTATAAAACATTTTTATAGATTTTCGAGCGCCGTGTGTAATGTTCTGTATTTTCATTGGAACAAAATGGATCTTTTATGTGTGACTGCCATCATATTGCAGTCTACACGTATCTCTTATGTGTGACTGCCATCTACTGGTCACACTTATCATTTCCCCATGTACCAAATAAAATAACTTTGAGGTCGGTAAACACAACCAAACTTATTCTGTACATTAGGCGCACCGGGTCATAAGGCGCACTGTCGAGTTTTGGGAAAATTAAAGGATTTTAAGTGCGCCTTATAGTCAGAAATAAACGGTATGCATTTCGAAAAACCTCTCAAATATCGCAAACACCTTTTTGGGCTCTCATCAGGTGGTTTTTGATACGTTTCAGTATTGAAGTGTTTCGTTACAGCACTTTTTTCGCATTTAGGTCACATAAACACCGAACCGGTGTGTCGCCGATGTAGGATAACTAGGGCAGACGGGTCATCTTGTGTCCCGTTTCGATCGGTCAGAATGACCTCTCATGACACAAAACCCTCTTTAATGGAAACATCCACAAGTTACAATTGTAGTGTGTTTGAAATATCGCTTTTATTTTGCAAAAAACTGCACTGGAAAGGCAGCTTATAATAATTGTATACTTGTTAATGTTGACAAATGTGGTGTTTTAGACTGCAATATTGTTCACTTAAGGACACCTATGTCTATCTCCTCCAGGACCAGGAGGCGTGTGGGTCGGATCACAGCTGACTCTTCTCACCCTGGACACACACTGTTCTCCCCTCTCCCCTCAGGCAGGAGACTACGCTCCATCCAGACCCACACCTCCCGCCACCTGAACAGTTTTTTCCCCTCGGCCATCAGGCAAATGAACAATAACTCCTAACAGCAGCTCCTTGAATTCCTTCTAAGTCTATCTGATAGCTCAGTTACAGCTCTTTTTATTACCAAATATGTGTTATATGTGTTTTATGTCACACGTTTGCACCAAGAAAAATTCCTAGTTTGTGAACCCGTTCTCAAACAATGGCAATAAAACTATTCTGATTCTGATTCTGATACTGATCTTGTATTGTGTGCTTAGCTGTTGTGTAGCTGCTAGCTCTTAGCCTATAACCTATCATATTTATTTTTTTATAAATGACTTGACTAAAATACAAGTAAATACCAGCCTTGCATGCTTATTGGACGTGATTTCGATGTTAACTGTCTGTCCAGCATTGTACAAATAAATGAGCTTTCAGATGAAAGTCGATATCATCCAATACTTGTTTTTTTTGCTGATATCGGACTGATATTCAATATCTATATTGCACTGGGACACTCCTATGAGTTACTGTCTCAGTCTCCAACTGACTGGTTACTTACTGGTTTCAGTAAGACCATCTTTTACACATATGGATATTCCATAATAAAGCATGTTTGAGCTCCATCATGTCTTGA
This sequence comes from Entelurus aequoreus, assembly GCF_033978785.1. NCBI lineage: Eukaryota > Metazoa > Chordata > Actinopteri > Syngnathiformes > Syngnathidae > Entelurus > Entelurus aequoreus. Next base: position 17,799,579 of record NC_084740.1, on the reverse strand, counting down.
AACTGTTTTAAATAAACCTTTAGCCTCAGTGAATAATTAGTCACCTCATGTTAAGAGCAGCCTCAAAGCTTGTGAATCACCAAAAAAATTGTAAAAAAAAAACTATTTCAAATGCTTTTATTCTTCCTTTGTCAAAGTGGTTACTCAAGATGGGGTGTGTGTGTGTGTGTGCGTGTGTGTGTGTGTGTGTGTGTGTGTGTGTGTGTGTGTGTGTGTGTGTGTGTGTGTGTGTGTGTGTGTGTGTGTGTGTGTGTGTGTGTGTGTGTGTGTGTGTGTGTGTGTGTGTGTGTGTGTGTGAGAGAGTAGGTTTATTCAGGGTCGTTTTGCTTTCGGATGTTCTTTTAATAACAAAAAATAATTCTGAACTTGTCAAGCTTTTCTTTCGTTCACATGACTACTCCTTGTGTTTCTAAGTGGGATCCACTTTACATAAACACACAATGATGCTCATTTTGTGGCATACTTTGTTTATATACACATACAGTACAGGCCATAAGTTTGGACACACCTTCTCATTTCAATGCGTTTTCTTTATTTTCATGACTATTTACATTGTAGATTGTCACATCAAAACTATGAATGAACACATGTGGAGTTATGTACTTAACAAAGCAAGGTGAAATCACTGAAATCACGTTTTATATTCTAGTTTCTTCAAAATGGCCACCCTTTGCTCTGATTACTGCTTTGCACACTCTTGGCATTCTCTCCATGAGCTTCAAGGGTTTTCACTTCACAGGTGTGCTTGAAGCTCATCCAGAGAATGCCAGTAGTGTGCAATGCAGTAATCAGAGCAAAGGGTGGCCATTTTGAAGAAACTAGAATATAAAACATATTTTCAGTTATTTCACCTTGTTTTGTTAAGTACATAACTCCACATGTGTTCATTCATAGTTTTGATGTGACAATCTACAATGTAAATAGTCATGAAAATGAAGAAAATACATTAAATGAGAAGGTGTGTCCAAACTCTGTATGTATGTATGTATATATATACAGTATATATACATATCGTTAGGTCAAAAAAAAAAACACAGAGGCTATATATTATATAAAAAGATAAAACCTGCAAAACAGGCTTGTAGGGATGATATAGCCTCTTGTGTTTTTTCTGACCTAATGTCTATTCCGCTCTACCCCGGTATTGAGCACTGTATAACGGATAAACCACAGAAACCTCGACATATATACTGTTCTGAGGTGACATCATAATTATCGATCGGCCACAATCAGTATCGACCGACTTCAATGACAAAATATGTGATCGCTATTGCAGATTAATGCCCTTTAATGCCGATCTCTTCTGGCTTACACTTTAATTAGTTTTAGTCCCTCGACTGACATGCGGCAGGCAATCGGCTAATTATGTTTCCATGCACAATGTGGAGACGCTCCTCTAAAATAATTATAATCACCTCCATTACAGAAAATAAACTGCATTTCTTAGTATCACTATCAAGTACCACTGGAGGATGAGGCTAAACATGTTACACACTGAGAGAAAGCCAGTAGCAGGCATCCTAATAGCCAAGTAAACCCGAGCTTGCTTGAAACAACGCCAAAAAATAAACGCTTATAAAGTTTAAGAAGTATGGATGGAACAGAGGAGCATCAGATCCATCCATAAATTAGTGGTGTCGATACCAAGGGTCCTATCAGTATATTATTGATACTGGAGTGATTAGGTCAATGTTGTTATTTTCTCAAAATCATGTTTTTGTTGTTTATGTTCATGTTTACATGCCGAAAGACTTTGAAGGCAAAAACCTATATATTTAAATTAGTATATAGTTTTTGCCTTTATTTATTTATTGTGATTTATTGATGTTGTTTTGCTCAAACAATTGAACATAAGAAAAGAGAAGAAACATTGTGTTGATATTGTCAAAAAGCTGCCAAAAGCACTCCCCATAAATGCATGGATAAGTTTACAGTTAATACATGTGATCGGTATGCTTATTGATATCTGCTAATTGGAATTGGCAGCATAAAACCCTGATCGAACATCCATCCATCCATTTTCTACCGCTCGTCCCTCTCGCCCTAATAATTTAAAAAAATACATATATATATATTTGTGGTATAAACTTTAAGACGCTCATTGAGCTGAAGTCTCTCAAAGGGGTTAAATAAAATCTTACAACCTTGGGCTGTTAAGCTTATATTGTTCTACTCTTTAGTGTTTTGGTTGCAGCATCTACATTTAAAGACAGGGCAAATAAAAGGTTCTTAATTTTGCCAAAACAAATTTTTTAATGATCTTATAACAATAATATGTTACCTTAGTTATTCGACGATACCCCAAAGCAAGAGTTTGTTTTAACCTTTTGAAGGCATTTTGGTCAAATGATGTCACAGTTTTCAATTAGTATACATTTCTGTCTGTCTTGCCTCTGGTGAGGGCGGTCACATTTTTCTCCGCTCCCTCCTTCCCTGCTTGCTCTCTTCGTTTTTGTCTTGTCTGAACTTTTTTGAAGCCTCTTTCTTTGCGCTGTCCTCAAATCTAAACATCAAACATGGATATGATCAGCTGGACTCTCGACGCAATTGACAAAGTCTTTTCGACAAGGAAAAGAGGTTCTGGGGAGCCTGGCTGCCCTGACGGAACTATTGCTGCGGGGTACGTGAGAGACTCCTGGGATAAATGGAGAATCATGTGCCTCTCAGTCCTTTCCATCGAGGACGTGGAAGACATCTACCTATTCGGAACCGTGATCGCGGGGCACCTGCTGATTGGGCTGGGCATTGCTCTGGTGTATCGTCAAATTCGGAAGATGGTGGCAGCCACTCAAGGAGCCCAACGGCTGTTCGTCGCACTGGAAGGTTTGGGCCGGGCTGTGAGAACACAGACTGTGAATCGCAAGATGGATCACATCATGGAGAAGTTTACTGAGAAGGAGAATTGAATTGAATTTGAGAGAAACCAGCATGGACAAATAGAGGAGGCAAGTCATTGTTTTTGACTGCTTGAGGAAAACAACATCCTAATCTATGATTTGACTCCCTCGAATGGCCTTGACGCTATCAGGAACAGGCTGTTCTGAAAAACACCCCCAAGGACACCTCAACGATGCTTTCTGTGCCCTTCCCTGCTGCACTATTTGGTTATGCTTTCCTAGTGGTTAGAGTGTCCGCCCTGAGATCGGTAGGTTGTGAGTTCAAACCCCGGCCGAGTCATACCAAAGACTATAAAAATGGGACCCATTACCTCCCTGCTTGGCACTCAGCATCAAGGGTGGGAATTGGGGGTTAAATCACCAAAAAATATTCCCGGGCGTGGCCACCCCTGCTGCTCACTGCTCCCCTCACCTCCCAGGGGGTGAAACAATAGAAGTGTGGAAATTCATGTTCTGTGTACCACAACCACCCAGCCACTCCCACACACACACACACACACACACACAAACAGACACAAACACACACACACACACACACACACAGCAGGTATAGACAGGAGGAGGACAGAGTGTAGGTACACAGAACATCAGAGGGTCAAATGTGCGAGAAAATGAGAGCAGACAGTGTTGACAAACAATGTTGCAACCTTGTGTGGGAACCGCAGGTGCAGAAACACAAAAGAAGAATCCCTGTGGGATGCAGAAACTGGCAGAGAAATTTTCCGTGCAACGTTCATATTGTTGTTACTCAGCCAGCGTTTGTGGGTCTGATGGACCCGTTGCATTTTGTGGCTTTTAATGCCTCACAATCAAACACTTTTATGTTAAAATACTGAACAGATGTTTATTGGGATAAGGTAAACATCTGTTTAGTATTTTAACATAAAATACTTAACCAGCGTTTGTGGGTCTGATGGACCCGTTGCATTTTGTGGCTTTTAATGCCTCACAATCAAACACTTTTATGTTAAAATACTGAACAGATGTTTATTGGGATAAGGTAAACATCTGTTTAGTATTTTAACATAAAATACTTAGCCAGCGTTTGTGGGTCTGATGGACCCGTTGCATTTTGTGGCTTTTAATGCCTCACAATCAAACACTTTTATGTTAAAATACTGAACAGATGTTTATTGGGATAAGGTAAACATCTGTTTAGTATTTTAACATAAAAGTGTTTGATTGTGAGGCATTACAAGCCACAAAATGCAACGGGTCCATCAGACCCACAATTGCTGGCTGAGTAACAACAATATGAACATTACACAAGGGTTAAATACTTTATATTTATATAGCGCTTTTCTCTAGTGACTCAAAGCGCTTTTACATAGTGAAACCCAATATCTAAGTTACATTTAAGCCAGTATGGGTGGCACTGGGAGCAGGTGGGTAAAGTGTCTTGACCAAGGACACAACGGCAGTGACTAGGATGGCGGAAGCGGGGATCGAACCTGGAACCCTCAAGTTGCTGGCACGGCAGAACCAACCGAGCTGTACAATTTTTATGATAATATAAAGGAAGTCTAAGTCTAAAAGCACAGAGCTCCTGCCACCAGCAGCCACTACAGCGGCATCATCTTAGGAAAAAATAAAAATAAAAAGTACACTTTTTTGCACGACTTCCTATAGTACACATTTCTCATCGGATCACAATGCAAAGTAATTTGTTTAAAAAAAAATAGTTCTATCTGGGGCTTCAAGTACGGTTCAGTCTGTATCGGGGCAAAAGTTGCTTCCTGTGCCAGGTGGATTTTTAGTAGCAGGTCGCTGACTCTGCATAGGCATCAAACAACATGTGTGTTCCCCTTGGCAGAGGGAAGGAGGTGTTTAACAGCCTGCTCCTGTTCATCTCACCATCTGTGCGTGTACCTGTGAGTGTGAACGCACGGGGATTTTATGCCCGATTCCGCGGCGGTTTTTTTTTTTTGCCCGCTACCGTGTCTCCCGGCCTCTCTTAATAGCTTGCCTGTGAATTACAGCCAGCACATGCGGGTGCATTTAGCCGCCGTGTCGTATATCAGAGTGCTCACAATAAGCATGGACACTGCTGCAAACACTTGCACAGGACGATGAATTATGACTGGGGAGCCGAATGCTGGCATGCAACTGAATAAAAGACAGCTCCTTGTCTTTTAACTATTTGTGTTGCGTTTATAGACTGCACATTCACTGCCTCTGTTCGCTCCCAGTCACAGCATTTTAGTAATCATTCAACTATTACACATTTTAACCACCATGATCATTGCTTCAGTCTTTTGTCTTTCTTCCCTGGTTATATATTTCGTTTAGATCAGGGGACGGCAAACCAAAACGTTAAAAGAGCCATATTGGACCAAAAATACAAAAAACTAATCCGTCTGGAGCCGCAAAAAAACAAAAAGCCGTATACTAGTCTTATAATGAAGGCAACACATGACGTAAGTGTCTATAGTAGCTATAATAGCCTACTATCAAAATGACTTTAAAAGTCTTATATAAGTGTTATAATGAAGACAACACATGACGTAAGTGTCTATACTAGCTATATTAGCCTACTATCAAAATGACTTTATAAGTCCTATATAAGTGTTATAATGACGACAACACATGGCATAAGTGTCTATACTAGCTATAATAGCCTACTATCAAAATGACTTTTGAAGTCTTATATAAGTGTTAATAATGAAGGCAACACATGACGTACGTGTCTATACTAGCTATAATAGCCTACTAACAAAATGACTTTTGAAGTCTTATATAAGTGTTAATAATGAAGGCAACACATGACGTACGTGTCTATACTAGCTATAATAGCCTACTATCAAAATGACTTTTGAAGTCTTATATAAGTGTTAATAATGACGACAACACATGGCATAAGTGTCTATACTAGCTATAATAGCCTACTATCAAAATGCCTTTTGAAGTCTTATATAAGTGTTAATAATGAAGGCAACACATGACGTAAGTGTCTATATTAGCTATAATAGCCTACTATCAAACTGACTTTATAAGTCTTATATAAGTGTTATAATGATGACAACACATGGCGCAAGTTTATACATTAGCTATAATAGCCTACTATCAAAATGACTTTAGGAGTCCTCTTTAAGTGTTATAATGATGAAAACACATGGTGTAAGTGTCTATATTAGCTATAATAGCCTATTATCAAAATGACTTTATAAGTTTTATATAAGTGTTATAATGAAGTCAACACATGGCTTAAGTTTATATATTAGCTATAATAGCCTACTATCAAAATGACTCTATAAGTCCTATATAAGTGTTATAATGACAACACATGGCATAAGTGTCTATACTAGCTATAATAGCCTACTATCAAAATGACTTTTGAAGTCTTATATAAGTGTTATAATGAAGGCAACACATGACGTAAGTGTCTATAATAGCTATAATAGCCTACTATCAAAATGACTTTAGAAGTCTTAGATAAGTGTTAATAATGAAGGCAACACATGACGTAAGTGTTTATAGTAGCTATAATAGCCTACTATCAAAATGACTTTAGAAGTCTTACATAAGTGTTATAATGAAGACAACACATGACGTAAGTGTCTATACTAGCTATATTAGCCTACTATCAAAATGACTTTATAAGTCCTATATAAGTGTTATAATGACGACAACACATGGCATAAGTGTCTATACTAGCTATAATAGCCTACTATCAAAATGACTTTTGAAGTCTTATATAAGTGTTAATAATGAAGGCAACACATGACGTACGTGTCTATACTAGCTATAATAGCCTACTATCAAACTGACTTTGCAAGTCTTATATAAGTGTTATAATGACGACAACACATGGCGTAAGTTTATATATTAGCTATAATAGCCTACTATCAAAATGACTTTAGGAGTCCTATATAAGTGTTATACTGATAAAAACACATGGCGTAAGTGTCTATATTAGCTATAATAGCCTACTATCAAACTGACTTTATAAGTCTTATATAAGTGTTATAATGACGACAACACATGGCGCAAGGTTATATATTAGCTATAATAGCCTACTATCAAAATGACTTTAGAAGTCCTATATAAGTGTTATAATGATGAAAACACATGGCGTAATTGTCTATATTAGCTATAATAGCCTACTATCAAAATGAGTTTATAAGTCTTATATAAGTGTTATAATGAAGGCAACACATGACGTAAGTGTCGATAATAGCTATAATAGCCTACTATCAACATTACTTTAGAAGTCTTATATAGGTGTTATAATGAAGACAACACATGATGTAAGTCAGCTAAAATAGACTACTATCAAAATGACTGTGTGTCGCAGGCTGAAGCAAATCTTCGTTGACAGAAATGTTGAAATGTAATATTTATTCTACACATTTTTACAACATTAGAAACCATTAGTAAATCAGAGGCTACTCAGAAGGTGAGATAACTCCTGGAAATTACTGGCTTTTAACGGCCAAAGGTATAGATGTGTGTGTCCAAGTTAAAGGTAACGACAGGCTGTCTTCTTTTAATAGATGTATTAAAATCTTTTGCAAGCTGCGTAACATTTGCTGTGGTCTGGAACAACATGGCACACAAACAACTATCTGAAATTTGTCATGAGACATGCCAAACTAAACTATATACAAAGAGGATAACAAGTAAATAATATTAAATGAGCTCAAATATACCTACAAATGAGGCATAATGATGCAATATGTGCACACAGCTAGCCTAAATAGCATGTTAGCATTGATTAGCTTGCAGTCATGCACTGACCAAATATGCCTGATTAGCACTCCAACAAGTCAATAACATCAACAAAGCTCACTTCTGTGCATTCACACACAGCATAAAACGTTTGGTGGACAAAATGAGACAAAGAAGGAGTGGAAGATTTGACATGTAAACAAACTGTTGCGTCACAGTCCACACTATGGTGAGTTCAGGAACAGCCGAAAACGATGTTCACTAAATACTCATATTGAACATATTAAGGTTTCTAGCAATTGGGAAGGTTTGTGTCATGTTTGTCAAACATAAAACATTCTAAAACAAAAAAAAATATTATTTTCTCCCCATCTTTTGCCATTTTCAATCCTTCACGCACAGCATAAAACGTTTAGTGGACAAAATGAGACAGAGAAGGCGTGAGAGATTTTACATGTAAACAAACGACAAAAGTGTCACAGTCCACACTATGGTGAGTTCAAGAACCGCCGAAATGAGTAGGACAAAACGATGTTCCCCAAATACTCATATTAAACATATTAAACAGTGGGCTTTCTAACATTTGGGAATGCTTGTGTCATGTTTATCCTCAAACAGAAAACATACAAAAACAATATTATTCCCCCCCCCCATCTTTTTCCATAATCAATCCTTTTTTTTAACCCATGCGGCTCGAGAACCGCGGGTTGCCGACCCCCGGTTTGGATCAAATTAAACAAATACGGGTTCCATTTCAAAGGGCCACACACACGCACGTCAGCATAGAAACACAAAGAAAGGGGTAAAACACATATTATGCCCATGTTGTAAGGGGTAATGGACCCAGTGATTGCTTAGCAACAGGCAACCTGTCTACCAAGGTAACCCATGCAGGTCCGCTTGTGTGTGTATGCCAATGTGAATTGTATTGCAAAACACACACACACACTCACACCTACAACATTTTTTTTTCACTCTTGAGTCCCTGCTGCTTCACTTTGCCCCACTGTCAGATACATCTCAACACCATTACCCATTATATAAAGCTTGTGTATGCAACACACACTCCACAGGGATGATGATGAGGATGTGTCTCGTAGTACGAAACAAAGGCAAATTAACATTACAACTAATTCAAGGTTCCATTTGTTCCGTTCAGTTCAGTTGTGTAGTAACATTGAAGCAAGAGGAGCCAACAATCACCAGCTCACGCTGAATCTGTCAGTTTCTTCCTGCGTTCACGTCTTAGGAGGAGAGATATTTTATCCAAGTGGAAACTGAAGGCATCAAGGAATGGGGCTGCTGCAGCCAAGTGGAGACTGTGGAGTAGGGCTGGGCGATATGGCCTTTTATTAATATCTCAATATTTTTAGGCCATGTCACGATACACGATATATATCTGGATATTTTGCCTTAGCCTTGAATGAACACTTGATGCATATAATCACAGCAGTATGATGATTCTATGTGTCTACATTAAAACATTCTTCTTCATACTGCATTAATATATGCTCATTTTAAACTTTCATGCAGAGAGGGAAATCACAACTAAGTCAATTTACCAAAACTGTATTTATGAAACAATTAAGCAGTGGCACAAGCATTCATGTCATATCCAAAACAGAAACTGCAAGATAGTCAGAGACTTTTTAAAACAAGCTATTAGTGCACTTTTGTGCATGATGTCACACAAGATATTTCAATAACTGTCAAATAAAAATGACTGCCTCTGTTCACTCCCAGTCACAGCATTTTAGTAATCATTCAACTATTATACATTTTAACCACCATGATCATTGCTTCAGTCTTATGTCTTTCTTCCCTGGTTATATATTAGGTTTAGATCAGGGGACGGCAAACCAAAACGTTGAAAGAGCCATATTGGACCAAAAATACAAAAAAATTATCCGTCTGGAGCCGCAAAAAAACGAAAAGCCGTATATTAGTCTTATAATGAAGGCAACACATGACGTAAGTGTCTATAGTAGTTATAATAGCCTACTATCAAAATGACTTTAGAAGTCTTATATAAGTGTTAATAATGAAGGCAACACATGACGTAAGTGTCTATACTAGTTATAATAGCCTACTATCAAAATGACTTTAGAAGTTTTATATAAGTGTTATAATGAAGACAACACATGACGTAAGTGTCTATACTAGCTATATTAGCCTATTATCAAAATGACTTTAGAAGTCCTATATAAATAAATGATAATGATAAATGGGTTGTACTTGTATAGCGCTTTTCTACCTTCAAGGTACTCAAAGCGCTTTGACAGTATTTCCACATTCACCCATTCACACACACATTCACACACTGATAGAGGGAGCTGCCATGCAAGGCGCTACCAGCACCCATCAGGAGCAAGGGTGAAGTGTCTTGCCCAAGGACACAACGGACGTGACTAGGATGGTAGAAGGTGGGGATAGAACCCCAGTAGCCAGCAACCCTCCGATTGCTGGCACGGCCACTCTACCAACTTCGCCACGCCGTTATATAAGTGTTATAATGACGACAACACATGGCATAAGTGTCTATACTAGCTATAATAGCCTACTATCAAAATGACTTTTGAAGTCTTATATAAGTGTTATAATGACAACAACACATGGCGTAAGTTTATATATTAGCTATAATAGCCTACTATCAAAATGACTTTAGAAGTCCTATATAAGTGTTATAATGATGAAAACACATGGCGTAAGTGTCTATATTAGCCATAATAGCCTACTATCAAAATTACTTTAGAAGTCTTATATAGGTGTTATAATGAAGACAACACATGATGTAAGTTAGCTTAAATAGCCTACTATCAAAATGACTATGTGTCGCAGGCTGAAGCAAATCTTTGTTGACAGAAATGTTGAAATGTAATAGTTATTCTACACATTTTTACAACATTAGAAACCATTAGTAAATCCGAGGCTATGCAGAAGGTGAGATAACTCCTGGAAATTACTGGCTTTTAACGGCCAAAGGTATAGATGTGTGTGTCCAAGTTAAAGGTAACGACAGGCTGTCTTCTTTTAATAGATGTATTACAATCTATGGCAAGCTAGGTAACGTTTGCTGTGGTCTGGAACAACATGGCACACAAACAACTATCTGAAATGTGTCATGAGACATGCCAAACTAAACTATATACAAAGAAGATAACAAGATATTTCCATAAGTGTCAAATAAAAATGAGCTGCATAATAGGAAATCAAATAGTGTATGTCCTTCGCTATGTGGTAGGTTCCTGCGGACGTAATCTCCTTCTATTGTTGACTATTTTTTTTAATACGGTGTTGATCTGGAAATGGTTGCTTGGGCATTTTGTTGGTGTAGCACCAAACGGAGATGTTGACATGCAGAGTTTCAAGCACTCTTCATTCTCTAGCGGGTGACTCTTCAAATGATGCTACATTAGCAGTGCTGCTACTTTTTGTAGCAACGCTGCTGCCGCATACTTGACATATTACGGTTGTCTGTTCAACATCTTCCCACTTGAAGCCAAACCACCGCCAGACGATGGACCCCCTGCGGTTTTTCTTGGGAATTCATTCTTCTTCCTTCATTTGTTACCAGATTCGCACCTTCTCTCTCTTGTATTACCACTCCGCTTACACCACCTGCCACAGCTAACTTTACCCATGCCGCTACCTCTCTGCTCGGAGATAGCGTGTGACGTTGCACGCGCGACAGTGTGTGACGTATGTAAGAAGGTGCGCTTGTTTTATGTCTCTGTGAGACGGAGAGACAAGAAAGAGTGAGAAAAGCCTGTAGTGTAATGCCCGCAGCTAAAAGCAACTGTGTGAGAACATATACTCCAATATCACGATATAGTCATTTTCTATATCGCACAGAGACAAACCTGCGATATATCGAGTATATTCCATATATCGCCCAGCCCTACTGTGGAGGATAATACTGCTGCCTACAAACCTAAAGCACAACAACCGGGTGTGTTGGTGGTTACGTGTAGTCTTTACATGTTATAATAATACATGTATGGCAAACCCAATGAGTGATTAGTACTAGTTTACCCACATGGTGCCAGCTTGGCATGAAGCTTAGAATTGAAATTGAATCCACTAGCACCGTTTTTTTTACCAATGGAAAAGCATCAATCCACTATACAGAGCAGTGGTTCTCAACTTTTTTTCCCCACTAAGTGCCACCTCAGAAAACACTCGGCTCTCCAAGTACCACCGTAATGACCAACATTAAAATACAGTAGCGTAGTAGGCCTAAGTATGCGTTAAAAACCAGACAGAGGTTTTATTTAACAAGTATATGTAATATTTTTGGGCGCTGTATCATTAAACCGAGTGTGACTGGTAAAACTGTGTGTGTATTGAAGAAAAATGGGCTGCATGGTCGAGTCGCCAGAAGAAAGCCATTTCTGCGCAAATGTCACAAAGTATCCCGATTACATTACGCCAAACGGTACAGAGACAAGCCTCAAAACTTCTGGAACAAAGTAATTTGTAGTGATGGCTTTCTTCTGGCGACTCGACCATGCATCCCATTTTTCTTCAAGTGCCTCCTTATTGTGCATCTTGAAACAGCCACACCAAAATTTTTCAGATAGTCCTGTATTTCAGCTGAAGTTATTTGTGGATTTTTCTTTGCATCTCGAACAATGTTCCTGGCAGTTGTGGCTGAAATCTTTGCTGGTCTACCTGAATCCCTCATTTTACACTTCTTAATCAGCTTTTGAACACTATCGATTGGCATTCCCAATTCCTTGGATATCTTTTTATACCACTTTCCTGTTTTATGCATTTCAATTACCTTTTCTCGCAGATCCTTTGACAATTATTTTGCCTTCCCCATGACTCAGAATCCAGAAACATCTGTGCAGCACTGGATGAAAGATGCAATGGTCTGTCAGAAGCCCAGAAACTCACTGACCTTTTATACACGCACATTAATTACAAACACACATGTCACAGGTGAGGATTGGAACCTTGATTAGTCATTCAAACCTGTTTGTGTCAACTTTTGTGCATGTTATAAGATCAAAGTCACTGGGGTATGTAAACTTTTGATCAGGGTCATTTTGGTACTTTCTTTTGTAATTTTGATTTAAAAAGTGTAAACACAGTTGTTTGCCAATAAATAGCTTCACACAACCATTAAGCATGAGTGGAACAAAGGTTTTTGTGTTATCATTCATATTCTCTGAAGAATGGCCAATAAATCATAAATTCTCCCAGGGTATGCAAACTTATGAGCACAACTGTGTATATATATATATATATATATATATATATATATATATATATATATATATATATATATATATATATATATATATATATATATATATATATATATATATATACATACACACACATACACGTTAGGTCAGGAAAAAAACAAGCGGCAAAGCTGCGAAAAAGGCTTGTAGGGATGATATAGCCTCTTGTGTTTTTTCCTGACCTAACATATATTCCGCTCTACCCCGGTATTGAGCACTGTATATAGGATAAACCACGACTAATATATATATATAGAGAGACAGAGAGAGAGAGAGAGAGAGAGAGAGGAGAGAGAGAGAGAGAGAGAGAGAGAGAGAGAGAGAGAGAGAGAGAGAGAGAGAGAGAGAGAGAGAGAGAGAGAGAGAGAGAGGTAGCCCGACCTTCACAGAAATTCAGTTTTCTATGGCCAAGTCCTAAAACCAATTAACAGCGATAAACCAGGTTTTAGTGTATACACAAAAATTGACTTTCAAATGAGTGAGGAAGCCTGTAGTGTCTTGTACATGCAGGATACCAACTGGGAGGTGAGCTAAGTGTCGCCTTTGAAAAGGACAAGCAGTTGGACGGTCAAGAGAAAAACAACAGCGGGAGACTGTTGTTCCAGCGTATGATCTCAGAGATCGATATTGCATGTCCATTTTGGTCGATTTTCAATTTAGCTTTTAAATTGTGACAATAACTACTAAAAAGGGAGAATTGCAATGTGTGTGTGTGAGAGTTGCCAGGACAAGGTGTCTGCTTGTGGTCCTTCCAGGAAGATGAAGTGACTTGCGGGACCCCTGGAGAGTAACCACGCTCTGCTTTTACGTGGGCGCCTTTGGTCCGTGTGTCTTTAGCTCGCTTCGCCTCATTGCTTGTCCCCATTTCACCTTCGTTTTTAGCCCCTCAATGTCCCTAGCCTTGCTACTTGCACGTAAACTGACACAGCCCCGTCCAATAAGCAGCTTCATAAAGGAGTGGCTATTGGTAAGGACCTTTGCCAAGGCTGAACCATCATCAAAAGCTGCAGTATTTGTAACACGGCAGTAAAACGGGTGATCAAACAAAACAGAAGTCGTCTTCATGGACTCTCTAGCTGTTGAAACTAGCTTTCCAATCAGCTAAACAGACTCAATAAGTCCACGGTGGCATTTTGGTGAATTTACAAAACTGAAACAATACAAAAAAGAATGCTAATGTAAGTTAATAATAATAATCACAACGCTAGCTTGATTACATTACGATAGCACGTACAAATATGCATGAAAACACTCCTACAGACATCACATTTGGGGCAGTTTAGTAAGTATGAATTGTTATAGTTATATTGTAAAACTTACAAATGTTGCTGTGAGTGATAAATGAAGAATCCACACAAGTAGAAACGTTATGGACAATTATACTTGCGACACAAACAGGGAGTGCATTGTCAAACGGCAGCACCTGCAGTGAGCCAACTTGTCCAAAAGATGGCACCATAGCACAAACAATAACACCCCTTTTTTCAGTGCCTCATTCGGCGCAACATGAAAACTATTATGGCCTTGAACAAAGGACAATCCATAAATTAGCCGCACCGTTTCATAAACCACAGGATTCAAACCGTGGGAAAAAAAGTAGCGGCTTACAATTCAGTAAATACGTTATGTTTTTACTTCAACACAAAAAAGTTTGAAACGTATGATGAACTGGACTTTTTTTTATCTGCACTGCAACCACAAAATGTCCTCATTGTGGTATAAATAAAGTACATTCTATCCTAATATAATAATTGATTACATTGCTAGATAATATTAAAGTTTAAAATAATGTCATGCATTTCAGGCAGTACATGTATTTTTTCTGTCAAAATAGAAATAAGAAATACATTTATGAAGAATGCATAAAGCACTTTATTGAGACATATCATTTCCAAGCTTTTGTGGGCCATATAAAATGATGTGGTGGGCCAGATCTGGTTCCAAGGCTTTGAGTTTGACACCTGTGGTCTATATTGTGTCAAACAAATCGGCAAGTGCAGAAACAGATTGTCATGAATGTTCAAAACCAAAACCAGTGAAGTTGGCACGTTGTGTAAATGGTAAATAAAAACAGAATACAATGATTTGCAAATCCTTTTCAACTTATATTCATTTGAATAGACTGCAAAGACAAGATATTTAATGTTCACACTGAGAAACTATTTTTGTTTTTTGCAAATAATCATTAACTTAGAATTTAATGGCAGCAACACATTGCAAAAAAGTTGGCACAGGGGCATTTTTACCACTGTGTTACATGGCCTTTCCTTTTAACAACAATCAATAAAGGTTTGGGAACTGAGGAGACACATTTTTGAAGCTTCTCAGGTGGAATTCTTTCCCATTCTTGCTTGATTTACAGCTTAAGTTGTTCAACAGTCTCCGTTGTGGTATTTTAGGCTTTATAATGCACCACACATTTTTAATGGGAGACAGGTCTGGACTAAAGGCAGGCCAGTCTAGTACCCACACTCTTTTACTATGAAGCCACGCTGTTGTAACAGGTGGCTTGGCACTGTCTTGCTGAAATAAGCAGGGGCGTCCATAATAACATTGCTTGGATGGCAACATATGTTGCTCCAAAACCTGTATGTACCTTTCAGCATTAATGGTGCCTTCACAGATGTGTAAGTTACCCATGTCTTGGGCACTAATACACCCCCATACCATCACAGATGCTGGCTTTTCAACTTTGCGCCTATAACAATCAGGATGGTTCTTTTCCTCTTTGGTCCGGAGGACACAACGTCCACAGTTTCCAAAAACACTTTGAAATGTGGACTCGTCAGAACACAGAACACTTTTCCACTTTGCATCAGTCCATCTTAGATGAGCTCGGGCCCAGCGAAGCCGGCGGCTTTTCTGGGTGTTGTTGATAAATGGCTTTCGCTTTGCATAGTAGAGTTTTAACTTGCACTTACAGATGTAGCGACCAACTGTAGTTACTGACAGTGGTTTTCTGAAGTGTTCCTGAGCCCATGTGGTGATATCCTTTACACACTGATGTCACTTTTTGATGCAGTACCGCCTGAGAGATCGAAGGTCTGTAATATCATCGCTTACATGCAGTGATTTCTCCAGATTCTCTGAACCTTTTTATTATTCTACGGACCTTAGATGCTGAAATCCCTAAATTCCTTGCAACAGCTGGTTGAGAAATGTTGATCTTAAACTGTTGGACAATTTTCTCAGGTATTTGTTCACAAAAAGGTGACCCTCGCCCCATCCTTGTTTGTGAATGACTGAGCATTTCATGGAAGCTGCTTTTATACCCAATCATGGCACCCACCTGTTCCCCAATTAGCCTGTTCACCTGTGGGATGTTCCAAATAAGTGTTTGATGAGCATTCCTCAACTTTCTCATGCCAGCTTTTTTGAAACATATTGCAGGCATCAAATTCCAGAACGAGCTAATATTCGCAAAAAATAAAGTTTTCCAGTTTGAACGTTAAGTTTCTTGTCTTTGCAGTCAATTCAGTTGATTATAGGTTGAAAGGGATTTGCTAATCATTGTATTCTCTTTTTATTTACCATTTACACAACGTGACAACTTCACTGCTTTTGGGTTTTGTAATAAAACACCTTAATATTATGTCATTATGATATTCAAACAACCTGCAATTGTTGTCATAGTAAAATAAATATGTTTTCAAACTTATGCCCCACTTGATTTTTAAGCGAATAATTGATTAACTGATCATTACTTCTTTCACTTCCATGTCATGGAGTGGCACTGCTGGGTCTCTGCATGACATAGTCGCTTCCCATTGTTAGCCTATTGGTTGAGGTGACACATGACACATTGTAAAAGTGGAGCCTCCCCGCGGGAATACTAATAGACGGGAACTGTGAGTCTGCAGACTGAGCGAGAAATGACATTAAAAGAAATGAAATGTCTGAGAAAGGGCGCGATGGAATTATGAATTTTAAGAAAGGAAAAAAGAGGGAGAAGGCTTGGGGAGCAGTGGAGCACAAAAAGGGAGAAAAAAAGGTGTGCAGATGAGAACATGAAAAGGTGTTGTGTTAGGCTGACGTGAAAGAAGGATGAAAGAGTTGAAAAGCCCAAATGAATAATTCAACTGCAAAAAAAAAAAAAAAAAAAAAAAAAAACATGGAATCAGCAGAAAAGAAGCTGTGGCTCTCTACATGCACCTGCCTGGTCACAGCTGCATGGTGTTTGTGTCTTTTTAGCTCAAAGCTTCCATTTGGAATGCAACGCAGGCTCACATCCTTGACGCTTTGACCTTTTTTCTCTCGATGCTTTTGTACACTTGCAAATGTGGCCCCCCTGCAGAGCTGTATGCATAGCAACAAAAGGGAGCAAAGCATGGCAATGGTAAAAATGTGAGAGGAAGGAGCAGAGCTCCTTTTAATCCGACCTCTTCTCCGTGGCTCAGCAATTAGTCTATTCACCTCCTGTGTTCAACATAACTACACATTAAGTAACTAACAGACTAACAGATGAATAAAAATGCATTACATAAACAAACTATATATATATATATATATATATATATATATATATATATATATATATATATATATATATATATATATATATATATATATATATATATATAAAAAAATAAGGAAACACTTTAGTATGGGGAACACATCCATCCATCCATCTTCTACCGCTTGTCCCTTTATTCACTATTAATTACTTGCTTATTAACATGCAAATTAGTAACATATTGGCTCTTAATTAGTCATTATTAAGTACTTATTAATGCCTTATACTGCATGGCCTTATTACACAACATTAACTAAGAGTCTTTCCTCAATAACCTCAGAATTATTGCTTATTAGTAACCCTAACCATAACCCAAATGCTAACCCTTATTTGTTCCCCTAGTGTCCAAATAACTCTAAATTAAGTCTTTGTTACTTTAATAAGCAACTAATTAATGGTGAATATGTTCCCCATACTAAAGTGTTACCAAAAAAAAAAAAATACATATAAAAAAGATAAGTAATATCAAAATCCATCCATCCATTTCCTACCGCTTGTCCCTTTATTCATCATTAATTACTTGCTTATTAACATGCAAATTAGTAACATATTGGCTCTTAATTAGTCATTAGTAAGTACTTATTAATGCCTTACTCTGCATGGCCTTATTATACAACCAGTAAGCCATTAACTAAGAGTCTTCCCTCAATAACCTCAGAATTATTGCTTATGAGTAACCCTAACCCTAACCATAACCCAAATGCTAACCCTTATTTGTTCCCCTAGTGTCCAAATAACTCTAAATTAAGTCTTTGTTACTTTAATAAGCAACTAATTAATGGTGAATATGTTCCCCATACTAAAGTGTTACCAAAAAAAAAAAAAAATACATATAAAAAAGATAAGTAATATCAAAATCCATCCATCCATTTCCTACCGCTTGTCCCTTTATTCATCATTAATTACTTGCTTATTAACATGCAAATTAGTAACATATTGGCTCTTAATTAGTCATTAGTAAGTACTTATTAATGCCTTACTCTGCATGGCCTTATTATACAACCAGTAAGCCATTAACTAAGAGTCTTCCCTCAATAACCTCAGAATTATTGCTTATTAGTAACCCTAACCCTAACCATAACCCAAATGCTAACCCTTATTTGTTCCCCTAGTGTCCAAATAACTCTAAATTAAGTCTTTGTTACTTTAATAAGCAACTAATTAATGGTGAATATGTTCCCCATACTAAAGTGTTACCAAAAAAAAAAAATAATGAATACATATAAAAAAGATAATTCATATCAAAATCCATCCATCCATTTCCTACCGCTTGTCCCTTTATTCACCATTAATTACTTGAAAAAAGATAATTCATATCAAAATCCATCCATCCATTTCCTACCGCTTGTCCCTTTATTCACCATTAATTACTTGCTTATTAACATGCAAATTAGTAACATATTGGCTCTTAATTAGTCATTATTAAGTACTTATTAATGCCTTATACTGCATGGCCTTATTATACAACATTAACTAAGAGTCTTCCCTCAATAACCTCAGAATTATTGCTTATTAGTAACCCTAACCCTTATATGTTCCCCTAGTGTCCAAATAACTCTAAATTAAATCTTTGTTACTTTAATAAGCAACTAATTAATGGTGAATATGTTCCCCATACTAAAGTGTTACCAAAAAAAAATTTATAAATACATATAAAAAAGATAATTCATATCAAAATCCATCCATCCATTTCCTACCGCGTGTCCCTTTATTCTCCATTAATTACTTGCTTATTAACATGCAAATTAGTAACATATTGGCTCTTAATTAGTCATTATTAAGTACTTATTAATGCATTATACTGCATGGCCTTATTATACAACATTAACTAAGAGTCTTCCCTCAATAACCTCAGAATTATTGCTTATTAGTAACCCTAACCCTAATACTAACCCTTATATGTTCCCCTTGTGTCCAAACAACTCTAAATTAAGTCTTTGTTACTTTAATAAGCAACTAATTAATGGTGAATATGTTCCCCATACTAAAGTGTTACCAAAAAATAATAATAATAATAAATACATATAAAAAAGATAATTAATATAAAAATCCATCCATCCATTTCCTACCGCTTGTCCCTTTATTCACCATTAATTACTTGCTTATTAACATGCAAATTAGTAACATATTGGCTCTTAATTAGTCATTATTAAGTACTTATTAATGCCTTATACTGCATGGCCTTATTATAAAACCAGTAAGCCAATAACTAAGAGTCTTCCCTCAATAACCTTAGAATTATTGCTTATTAGTAACCCTAACCCTAACCATAACCCTAATACGAACCCTAACCCTAACCCTAACCCTTATATGTTCCCCTAGTGTCCAAATAACTCTAAATTAAGTATTTGTTACTTTAATAAGCAACTAATTAATGATGAATATGTTAAAGTGTTACCAAAAAAATAAAAAATAAATAAATACATACAAAAAAGATAATTAATATCAAAATCCATCCATCCATTTCCTACCGCTAGTCCCTTTATTCACCATTAATTACTTTCTTATAAACATGCAAATTAGTAACATATTGGCTATTAATTAGTCATTATTAAGTACGTATTAATGCCTTATTCTGCATGGCCTTGTTATACAATCAGTAAGCCATTAACTAAGTCTTCCCTCAATAACCTCAGAATCATAGTAACCCTAACCCTAACCCTAATACTAACCCTAACCCTTATATGTTCCCCTAGTGTCCAAATAACTCTAAATTAAGTCTTTGTTACTTTAATAAGCAACTAATTAATGGTGAATATGTTCCCCATACTAAAGTGTTACCAATAATAAATAATACATAATAAATACATATTAAAAAGTTCATTATCAAAATATCAAAAATAAATATGAGTTTGTACATTATTATTTGTACATTATTACTACTTTTCTATGCAGTAGTACCTCAACTTAAGAGCGAGATTGCACTCTTAGCGCAAATTAATTGAGATGAATTGAAATCAATGGATTAGTCCTTACAAAACACCACACTTTCAACATGCAACATGCTTTCTGAAAATAAAAACACACTTTTAGATAAGAAATACTGTATGAAAAACAATATAATTAGTTGTATGCTGTATTGTACTAATAATGTACAGCATTATTCTACGGTATCTCCTTCCAGCTGATTCTCTGTCAAACACACCATCAGCAGCATCTACAAATTCTCATGGCTACATGTCCCTC
Organism: Entelurus aequoreus; assembly: GCF_033978785.1. Classification (NCBI taxonomy): domain Eukaryota; kingdom Metazoa; phylum Chordata; class Actinopteri; order Syngnathiformes; family Syngnathidae; genus Entelurus; species Entelurus aequoreus. The sequence goes on along the minus strand of NC_084740.1, from coordinate 17,779,063 downwards.
GTTTAGATTTTATTTCAACATTCTTGCCGGGCGTTAGACTCCCCCTGCTTCAGTATGGTGCAGGCGAGCAGTGAACTGCTTTGCCAAAGTCATGTTTTGAGAATTTCTTTCTTTAATTGAATAAATATCGTCCGCTTCTCCTTTCCCAGCACTGTCCTTTACGCGCACTTTTTGATTTCCCATGCTCGAAAAAACAAAGTTATATCCATCTCTAGCTATAAGCTAAAGCTAGCGTAGGGTTGTAGGGTACACCGGTATTAGTATAGTACTGCGATACTAATGAATCATATTCGGTACTATACCGCCTCTAAAAAGTACCAGGAACGGACACATTTAGGCTTAAAAACTAAAGATAAAGGTGAAGTTAGAACACTGAAATGTCTATCCGCAGTCTGCAGTATTGTAACTACTTCTAAATCACTAATGACTTAGACTTAGACTTAGACAAGGGAAATTGTTCCACACAGTAGCTCAGTTACAATGATGTCTTTATGGAGACAAGTTAAGTACATTTATCTCAAGTTTAATCCCTGTAGGACGAGCGGCGGCTACAAATTATTTACCACACATAGGATGTGTTAAAAATGGTCTAAACGCCATTGGTGGATCTACACCTAACATCCACTGTAATGATACCAAGTACAGGAATGTAGCTAGTCGATACTACTATGATTACATCAGTATTCTTTAGCATCACAAAATATTTTTTTATTTAAATTATGTTTATAAAGTCAGGAAATATGTCCCTGGACACATGAGGACTTTGAATATGACATATGTATGATCCTGTAACTACTTGGTATCGGATCGATACCCACATTTGTGGTATCATCCAAAACTAATGTAAAGTATCAAACAAGAGAAGAATAAGTGATTATTACATTAACAGAAGTGTCGATAGAACATGTTAAGAAAGTAATTAGATATTAACAGTAAATGAACAAGTAGATAATAATTCATTTTCTACCACTTGTCCTTAATAATGTTGACAAAATAATAGAATGATAAATGACACAATATTAAGTTAAGGTACCAATGATTGTCACACACACTCTAGGTGTGACTAAATTATTCTCTGCATTTGACCCATTACCCTTGATCACCCCCTGGGAGGTGAGGGGAGCAGTGAGCAGCAGCGCTGGCCACGCACGGTAATAATTTTTGGTGATTGAACCCCCATTTCCAACCCTTGATGCTGAGTGCCAAGCAGGGAGGTAATGGGTCCCATTTTTTTTTATAGTCGTTGGTATGACTCGGCCAGGGTATAAATGACACAATATGTTACTGCATATGTCAGCAGACTACCGTAATTTCCGGACTATAAGCCGCACCTGACTATAAGCCGCACCAGCTAAATTTAGGGGAAAATACAGGTTGCTCCATATATAAGCCGCACCCGACTATAAGCCGCAGTGTTTTGATGTGTAATTAGCGTAGTATATAGGGGTTCCTGCTACCACGGAGGGGATTGTCGGGACAGAGATGACTGTTTGGGAACGCAAAGCGTCCCATCTATTAACAATAAATCTTTCAATCATTCAATCAAACTTTCACATCTTTGACATGGCGAACAGCATTCGTGCAGAGTACAAATAATACAACGGTGCAAAGTAATACAAAGTGCTCACCTGTACGTTATCAAAATAACCATAAAAGTCAGTCTTTAATCATTGTGTCATCGTCTTCCTCCTGCGTACTAAAACCACCGAAATCCTCTTCGTCGGTGTCGGCGAAGAACAGGCCGTAAATAAGCCGCACCCTTGTATAAGCCGCAGGGACCAGAACGAGGAGAAAAAGTAGCGGCTTATAGTCCGGAAATTACGGTAATTAGGAGTCTTTGTTTGTTTACTTACTACTAAAAGACAAGTTGTCTAGTATGTTCACTATTTTATTTTAGGACAAACTTGCAATAATAAAAATATGTTTAATGTACCCTAAGACTTTTTGTTAAAATAAAGCCAATAATGAATTTTTTTGTGGTCCCTTTTTTTTTTTTTTTTTTTTTTTAGAAAAGTACTGGAATACATTTTGGTACCGGTACCAACATATTGGTATTGGGACAACAATATGCTAGCGAGTAAGATTGGATGTTTTGGGCGGATCTTCCGGGGTTCATTGTAAGATTTGCTAAGCCAACTAATGGCGGGTGTACTTGGACTAAGAATGTCGCTGGCAATTTAAGCATAACAATTAGCTGACAGACAGCTCTTATCTCATAATACTCTTAAATTGGGACACTCTTGAGTCAAGGTACCACTTTATTTTGTATTGTTTCCTGTCCAGCACTCCGATTTTAAACTCCACTTCTTGTCTGCATTTATTTCTCATTCACTTTCCCCCTGTTTGTAATTACACTCGTCTGCTGGCAATGAGCAATCATGAAATGTCTTATGTTTATGTTCAGTGTGCTTTGCACCCTCATTCTGCATTGCCTTTATGAAATACATTCTTCAAACCTGTGCTTCACCTGGCATCCCTAAAGCTACATTTATGTACAAAACCCAAAACCAGTGAAGTTGGCATGTTGTGGAAATCGTACAAACCCCGTTTCCATATGAGTTGGGAAATTGTGTTAGATGTAAATATAAACGGAATATAATGATTTGCAAATCTTTTTCAACCCATATTCAATTGAATGCACTACAAAGACAAGATATTTGATGTTCAAACTCATAAACTGATAATTAACTTAGAATTTCATGGCTGCAACACGTGCCAAAGTAGTTGGGAAAGGGCATGTTCACCACTGTGTTACATGGCCTTTCCTTTTAACAACACTCAGTAAACGTTTGGGAACTGAGGAGACACATTTTTTGAGCTTCTCAGGTGGAATTATCTCCCATTCTTGATTGATGTACAGCTTAAGTTGTTCAACAGTCCGGGGGTCTCCGTTGTGGTGTTTTAGGCTTCATAATGCGCCACACATTTTCAATGGGAGACAGGTCTGGACTACAGGCAGGCCAGTCTAGTACCCGCACTCTTTTACTATGAAGCCACGTTGATGCAACACGTGGCTTGGCATTGTCTTGCTGAAATAAGCAGGGGCGTCCATGGTAACGTTGCTTGGATGGCAACACATGTTGCTCCAAAACCTGTATGTTCCTTTCAGCATTAATGGCGCATTCACAGATGTGTAAGTTACCCATGTCGTGGGCACTAATACACCCCCATACCATCACAGATGCTGGCTTTTCAACTTTGCGCCTGTAACAATTCGGATGGTTCTTTTCCTCTTTGGTCCGGAGGACACGACGTCCACAGTTTCCAAAAACAATTTGAAATGTGGACTCGTCAGACCACAGAACACTTTTCCACTTTGTATCAGTCCATCTTAAATGAGCTCAGGCCCAGCTAAGCCGACGGCATTTCTGGGTGTTGTTGATAAACGGTTTCCGCCTTGCATAGGAGAGTTTTAACTTGCACTTACAGATGTAGCGACCAACTGTAGTTACTGACAGTGGGTTTCTGAAGTGTTCCTGAGCCCATGTGGTGATATCCTTTACACACTGATGTCGCTTGTTGATGCAGTACAGCCTGAGGGATCGAAGGTCACGGGCTTTGCTGCTTATGTGCAGTGATTTCTCCAGATTCTCTGAACCCTTTGATGATATTACGGACCGTAGATGGTGAAATGCCTAAATTCCTTGCAATAGTTGGTTGAGAAAGGTTTTTCTTAAACTGTTCAACAATTTGCTCACGCATTTGTTGACAAAGTGGTGACCCTCGCCCCATCCTTGTTTGTGAATGACTGAGCATTTCATGGAATCTACTTTTATACCCAATCATGGCACCCACCTGTTCCCAATTTGCCTGTTCACCTGTGGGATGTTCCAAATAAGTGTTTGATGAGCATTCCTCAACTTTATCAGTATGTATTGCCACATTTCCCAACTTCCTTGTCATGTGTTGCTGGCATCAAATTCTAAAGTTAATGATTATTTGAAAAAAAAAAAAAAGTTTGAACATCAAATATGTTGTCTTTGTAGCATATTCAACTGAATATGGGTTGAAAATGATTTGCAAATCATTGTATTCCGTTTATATTTACATCTAACACAATGTCCCAACTCATATGGAAACAGGGTTTGTAAATAAAAAACAGAATGCAATGATTTGCAAATAATTTTCAAAAGAAAATATATTTAATGTTCGAACTGGAAAACTTTATTTTTTGCAAATATTAACTCATTTGGTATTTGATGCCTGCAACATGTTTCAAAAAAGCTGGCACAAGTGGCAAAAAAGACGGAGAAAGTTGAGGAATGCTCATTAAATATTTGGAACATCCCACAGGTGAACAGGCTAATTGGGAACAGGTGCCACAACGGAGACCCCGGACTGTTGAACAACTTAAGCTGTACATCAAGCAAGAATGGGAAAGAATTCCACCTGAAAAGCTTCAAAAATGTGTCTACTCAGTTCCCAAACATTTACTGAGTGTTGTTAAAAGGAAAGGCCATGTAACAGTGGTAAAAATGCCCCTGTGACAACTTTTTTGCAATGTGTTGCTGCCATTAAATTCCAAGTTAATAATTATTTGCAAAAAAAATATATGTTTGTCAGTTCAAACATTAAATATCTTATCTTTGCAGTCTATTCAATTGAATATAAGTTGAAAATGATTTGCAAATCATTGTATTCTGTTTTTATTTACGAATTACACAATGTGCCAACTTCACTGGTTTTGGGTTTGGTAAATAAAAGCAGAATATAGACTAGGCAGGAACTTATGGTATAACAATAATGATAGATGATGAAAAGTTGGATTGATCATATCAGCATGTAAATCAGTGATATTTGAGGATTTGCACAAACATTTTACGCTGACCAATGCTGCAATTGAAGTAAATACTGCTGGACGGCCGCCAGGAACACTTGAATTTGTTTCAACTGCCCTTGCTTTACTAAATCAAGCTAATGCAACACTAATAGCGATAAGCTAGAAAGGGAGGGGGGGGGCAGCAAATTGGATTTCTCCACACTCATTTCACTGAGAGTGAGAGCATTGAAAGCTGGCACGGTATAAAATCTACATTTGTTTAGACTCAGCTGTATTGATGTAAGTCGGGCGAGTACACAGTAAATATTGAGTTTTGGAAATGTTTGTAAGTGCACCAGTGGGTGATTACTGACCCTCTCCTTCGACTGTTTCATCTCTCCATCCATCTTTGCGGCACACAACTTAACCGCGCTCCTGTTGGCGTTCCATTTACACCCCGGAATAAATTCTGTGTTACGGTGTCTCGTAAAACAGACAAGTTTCACCCTAACACAACTCCAATATATACTTGCATCCTTGCACATACACTATGATTAATGCCGGAACAATCAGATACACCCAAACTGTGTAAAAAGGGGAAAAAGTAATTCTCATGTGGATTGAGGGTGAAATCTTAGGGAAGGTACTATACTTTCTTAACAAGCACACTATTTTACAGCAGCATGAAGCCAGGTATTGACTCACTGCAAAACATTGTTGGCCATTATGTCTCGGAAGGGGTGCCGGGTTGATTGCGTTAAAAAAAACTACAACTAAAAAGTACCGATCAACAATATTTACTATGGCGTCAGGGTCGCCCCTTGATGGACGTACACGGCCACCGAGGGCCTTGTGAGTTGACCGCTGGCTGGTGTGAGCTCAGTATGAAGAAACAAAACGAAAACACTTTTTATTTCAACACCGACTCTAACTTGTCGTTGAAAGTGTAGAGACCAAATGCAGACAGAGTTAGCCTCCTATGTGTTTCTGCTAAGGGGTATAAAAAGAAATATGGAAGCTGGACGAATAAGAAGCTAAAAACACCACTTCCAAGTGGTATTGGAAAGAGGAAAATTATTTTCCCTCTCCACAATGTAATATATATATATAAACATATATATATATATATATATATATATATAAACATATATATAAACATATATATATATATATATAAACATATATATATATATATATATATATATATATATATATATATATATATATATATATATATATATATATATATATATATATATATATAAACATATATATATATATATATATATAAACATATATATATAAACATATATATATATATATATATATATACATATATATACTGTATATATATGCATATATATATATATATATATGCATATATATATATATATATATATATATATATATATATACTATATATATATATATATGTGTGTTTATATATATATATATATATATATATATATATATATACATATATATACGCATATATATATATATATATATACATACATATACGCATATATATATACATATACGCATATATATATATATGTATACATACATACACGCATATATATATACATATACGCATATATATATATGTATACATATACGCATATATATTTTATATATATACATATACGCATATATATATATATATATACGCATATATATATATATAAATATACGCATATATATATATATATATATATACACATATATACACATATATATACACATATACGCATATATATATATATATACATATACGCATATATATATATATACATATACGCATATATATATATATATATATATATATATATATATATATATATATATATATATATATATATGCATATATATAAATATACGCATATATATATATATATATATATATTTACATATATATATATATAAATATACGCATATATATACACATATACGCATATATATATATATATATACATATGCGTATATATATATATATATATATATATATATATATATATATATATATATATATATATATATATATATATATATATATATATGTTTAAATACACACACACATACAACTTGGTCATCTGATAAATAGCTTGCCTGCTGACAAAGTGTGGGCACCCCTGGTGCAGCCTAATTGCTGTGGACATATGTGTGCTGAAAATACTGAATGCGAAAGGAATATTGTGCAATTAAAAGTTGTTTTTGCTTTTTTTTACCACATTTCAAGGGCGAGGGTTACTTTTTTTCACCACACGACCATATTATCAATAAACGACTCTTTCCGCAAAAGCAAATAGATTTTCTACAAATTATAGCAAATTATGAACACATCCTACTTAAAAAGGGGCTTATTGTAATATTTTCAAACCCAAAAAATGTAACAACACCACCACCGGCTGTTAGTATTAGTGGTTTTCCCCGAAAATATATATATAAAAAAGTGTCTATACTTTTCACAATTACTAATTACAGTACCAGATCAGTACCAGTGACATTGAGTGGATTAGCCCAACTTCCAACAGGTTCTTTCCTTGAGACTGAATCGAGAGCGCTTCTCCTGATTGCAATCATATAGTGCACATCATTTTACCACATTTTTTTCTTCAAGCTCCTAAATTATTTCCCAATCACTCACACAAAATGTGTCTATCGATTAATCAGCTATGATTCACTTGGCTAAAGAAGCAGAGATTGAACTGTTAAAAGCAGCTCGCCAGGCTGGGGAGCACTTCTCCGCCCGACGCTATCATTTTACGTTTACGAGTCGCTTTCTCTTCTCCAACGGTATTTCACACGCTGTTAAGCTACCTTGAGAAATGCTAGGCGTCTCCAAGGAGACCTTAAAAATGTCAAAGAGAGGTAAAGAGATCGTCACAACAAGATAAGTGTAATCCTGCAAGAGGGAGGAAAGATAACATCGAATGAAATAGCAGGTTATCTCGTCTCAAAGGTGCTAAAGCTAAGCATCGCTCTCCTAAAATATACCATACATACCATACCGACTTTGTTTATAAAGCCCTTTAAAAACAACCACAATTGAAGAACAAAGGGCTTTAAACCACAAAGAAATACAGGCGAAGGACAGACTAAAAAATAACATTTAAAACAGAGGTAAAAAAGCAAAATGCCTAGAAAGAAGGTTTTTAACCTCGGCCAGCTGACGTAATGGAGATCGTCGTCGACTTCATGAAACACAACACTGACCTAGCCCCCCTCTACATCGAGGGTGAGTGTGTGGGGAGGGTCCACACCTTACGGTCTCTTGGCGTCCTTATCTCTGACAACATCTCCTGGTCAGAGAACACCACTGCCATCACTAAGAAGCAGCGGCTGCACTTCATGAGAGTCCTCGAGAAGTACAACCTGGACTCCAACCTGCTGCTGACCTTCTACCACTCATTCATCGAGAGCCTGCTGACACACTGCATCACAGCGTGGTACGGCAGCTGCACCGTTGCAGACGAGGAGAGGCTCCAGAGAATGGTAAAGGCAGCATAGCGGATCATCGGCTGCCCTCTCCCCTCCCTGACAGACATGTACACCTCCCGCTGCCTCAGCAGAGCTATCAACATTTGACCTGCTGCCCTCAGGAAGGCGCTACAGGGTCATCAGGTCTAAGACAAACAGTTTTTTTTTCCCTAAAGCCATAACCACAGTGAACTCTCATAGGCACTGACTTTATAGTTTAGCACCTCTGTGTGCAATTTTTACTATCCACCCACAGTCTGAATGCTTCTGTATATATGTACAGGGGCGCCGCTAGGGATTTTGGGCCCCATGAAAAGAATCTTTACAGGGCCCCCAACACAGCCGCAACATTTTTTTAATTCTATTTTACATACAATTATGCATTTTAATGGTATTTTTGACTATCATTACCATATTTTTGAAAGAAGAACAGCATCACAGTTGACATTTACAGTAGGGGAAGAACTGAGCACTCTGAATACAATGGAATTCATTTTGAGTCATTCATTTGCTGCACCATTGATTCTTGAGACTGTAGTAAAATGTATTATACTTTGTATTATATTATTATTATTATTATTATTATTTCAACACACACAGCTGCTCACCTCCTTCCTCATGTGGGGGCACTGGGGCTGATTCAGGGGCAGGGGGAGTTGGGGGCTGACAGACAGCTGCTGCTGCTGCTGGTGCACTTGACTCTGTTCAGAATGAGGCATCATTTTGAGAGAGGGGAGGTCAACTATTATTGAATAAGAACAGCTTGATAAATGTTTGACTGGATTGATTATTTAACTAATATAGCAGTAAAATGCAAAAATCCAGAGTTTTCTTGAGCTAACATGGTGAGAAAAGTGAGCTAGCTTATTACCACAGACAGGGACAAAGTTAATATGTATAACTTTCCACCACAACTAACAAACCCACCTTTTTTTGGAAATATTGGGTGACATATTGTCGACCCTTCAACTCCTTCTCCTCTCTTATTTTATTTTCCTTTCTTTTTTGGCTGCCTGATTTTTGAGGCATACTGCTGTCTCCTCCGCTTTGCCCGCTGTGGCGCTGTCTGTCTGTGACAAATCGCCGGTGCTCTACCTGCAGCTGATCCAGTCGGACTGAACCATTTTATGTAAATAGAGGGGGGGAAGGGAGGGCCCTGCATGTGTTGATGCTTCCAAAACAAATAAAGGTATTGTTACCAGGACATGGAAAATAAAACATGTGTGATTATATGTTAGTTAATAACTTAGTGTCATTATTTTTTCTGTATTATAATTTCATCATCATTAGGGGCCTCTCTGGGCCCCCCTCCATCATGGGCCCCTATAATCCGTCTCCTTTACCCCCCCTTTTCGGCGCCCCTGTATATGTATATAGTATAATATTTAAACAACACATTCAGAACATTCGTTCTCAGGACTGGACTGTGCACCTTACCTCCCTTTGCACTATTTTTATTTTCTTTCCTTCCTATGTTTTGCATTTTTATAGACTGTCGCACTGATACTGGAGTTGCTTTTAATCTCATTGTACCTGTGTGTAGTGAAAATAAAATGCATTATATTCTATTGGAAATGAAAAAAAGCTGGCTTTCACCAATGTGCCAATCTGACGTTCCAATTTAAAATCACTATCAATACCCAAGCCCAGGTTGGTGACCACGTGCTTAGCAAAGGGGCCAAAGTCAACAAGGGGGGCGGGGGGCTCACAGGTACCACTAGGTCCAAACACTATTACTACAGTCTTCTTTTCATTGAAATTTAAGAAATGTAGGGCCATACAGGTTTTGATATCATCAAGACAAGCAAGTCGTGGCTGCATTGAAGACGCATGACTTCTCTTTAACGGAAAATAAATGTATGTGTCATCAGCGTAACAATGACAATAAATATTGTGCTTTCCTAGGATTGAACCCAAGGGAAGTAAATAAACAGAAAACAGCAGTGGTCCTAAAACTGAGCGTCAAGGGAGCAACAGAGGATTCAGAACCAGCAACATTTGCAGAGAAGGTCCTGTTTGTCAAATACGACTTCAGCCAACTCAAAGCATCCATCCATCCATCCATCCATCTTCTTCCGCTTATTCGAGGTCGGGTCGCTGGGGCAGCAGCCTAAGCAGGGAAGCCCAGACTTCCCTTTCCCCAGCCACTTCGTCCAGCTCTTCCCGGGGGATCCCGAGGCGTTCCCAGGCCAGCCGGGAGACAGTCTTCCCAACGTGTCCTGGGTCTTCCCCGTGGCCACCTACCGGTCGAACGTGCCCTGAGTGGGTGGAATCCTGACCATATGCCCGAACCACTTCATCTGGCTCCTCTCCATGTGGAGGAGCAGCGGCTTTACTTTGAGTTCCTCCCGGATGGCAGAGCTTCTCACCCTATCTCTAAGGGAGAGACCCGCCACCCGGCGGAGGAAACTCAGTTCGGCCGCTTGTACCCGTGATCTTGTCCTTTCGGTCATAACCCAAAGCTCATTACCATAGGTGAGGATGGGAACGTAGATCGACCGGTAAATTGAGAGCTTTGCATTCCTTCTTCACCACAACGGATCGATACAGCGTCCGCATTACTGAAGACGCCACAACGATCCGCCTGTCGATCTCACGATCCACTCTTCCCTCGCTCATGAACAAGACTCCGAGGTACTGGAACTCCTCCACTTAGGGCAGGGTCTCCTCCCCAACCGGAGATTGCACTCCACCCTTTTCCGGGCGAGAACTCAAAGCAGTACCACATATATCTCCACTGATGTAATAATACGGACGCCAACCTGTGGTCGTCATTGCTGAAAACTTTTTAGAGTGAGTTTTATCGTCTTCAAGCTGCACTATTTACGTTTTGTTTGAATCCATACATGCCCCCAAAGTGTCCCGTAAGGAATGGCTGCTGTGTGTCGCATGCCTTTATTATATCACCCGAGACACAGTCAACTCTTTAAACGTTAAAGCCTTCAATCAGACTGACTGAGCTCCGGCAATCAATGTTGGCGTTGGTGCTTACTTCCCACACACATTTACTCTCCTCAACCATAAAGCTGTGACTTCCTCCCCGCCTGCTCTCTGTCTGATGGGTTTTATCTGAAAGTTAATCTCCTTAAAACAACAATCTCCTCATCCCTTCTCTGGCTTTGTCTTAACGGCCTCTTTCTGTTATGTCCCGAAGACATTCGTCTTCCCAACACCAGACCTCTCCATCTTCCCGCCGCTCCGGCCTGCCACCCTACCCCTCGTTTCTGCCTCGTCACATGTCTACCCATGACTCTTTGCTGCCTCAACAGCTCTACTCTTGTTTCCCCTCGCTGCACGTTGATGGATAGCCATCACCACATCATGTAAAGGTCAGGGTAGATGATGAGTGGGTCAAATTCTGCAACGGAGCCACGTTATTTCAACTACTACTCGGTTTTCATAGGATTCGGTTTTTGCGATCACGGTTAAACATTACGCCTGAGAAACTAGTTTGTTTGCCCTAGGGTTGTCCCGATACCAATATTTTAGTAACGGTACCAGCTCAGTGGCCTTGTGGTTAGAGTGTCCCTCCTGGGAGTTTGTGAGTTCAAACCCCGGCCGAGTCATACCAAAGACTACAAAAATGGTACCCATTGCCTCCCTGCTTGGCACATCAAGGGTTGCAATTGGGGGCTAAATCACCAAAAATGATTCCCGAGCACGGCACACGCTGCTGCTCACTGCTCCCCTCACTTCCCAGGGGGTGGAACAAGGGGATGGGTCAAATGCAGAGGACAAATTTCACCACACCTAGTGTGTGTATGAGACAATCGTTGGGACTTTAACTTTAAAATGTATTTCGATACTTTTCGGTACTTTTCTAAATAAAGGGGACCACAAAAAATTTGCATTATTGGCTTTATTTTAACAAAAAATCTTAGGGTACATTAAACATGTTTATTATTGCAAGTTTGTCCTTAAACAAAATAGTGAACATGCTAGACAACTTGTCTTTTATTAGTAAGTAAACAAACAAAGGTTCCTAATTAGTCTGCTGACATATGCAGTAACATATTGTGTCATTTATCATTCGATTTTGTCAAAATTATGAGGGACAAGCTGTAAAAATGTATTATTAATCCACTTGTTCATTTACTGTTAATATCTGCTTACTTTCTGTTTTAACATGTTCTATCTACACTTCTGTTAAAATGTAATAATCACTTATTCTTCTCTTCTTTGATACTTTACATTAGTTTTGGATGATACTGCAAATTTAGGTATCAATCCGATACCAAGTAGTTACAGGATCATACATTGGTCATATTCAAAGTTCTCATGTGTACAGGGACATATTTCCTGACTTTATAAACATAATATACATTTTTAAAAAAGGAAAAAAAAAGTCTTGTGTGAGGATAAGAAATATCGATGTAATCATAGTAGTTTCGACTAGATACGCTCCTGTACTTGGTATCATTACAGTGGATGTTAGGTGTAGATCCAACCATGGCGTGTGTTTACATTGTGACGCCGGTGAGCTATTGTATCCTCCTACGGTGTGTAGTGAAGCATGTTTAGCTATTCCTTGTCCTGCATTGATAATGATACTTGTAGGAAACATACTTTATTTGTCACCATGGAGGCGAGGATTACGCCGTGGACGTTTGCCGCTAGCTAGTTAGCCATGTCTTAAAGCACCTCTTCCTGAGGGTGTTTCAGTGTTATAACTTCACCTTTATCTTTACTTTTTAAGCCAAATGTGTCCGTTCTCCCTTTTCTGTCTACACACTGTGTCTGCTTGTAAGTACTCTGTGTGTGTGCGCTGCCAAACATGCTCCTCTGCTCGTAAAACCAGCAATGTCACGACGTGCCATCATGCCTGGGAACCAATACTTTTCAAAAAGAGTATAGTACCGTTTTTGATTCATTAGTACCGCGATACTATACTAGTACCAATATACCATACTACCATAGTTTTCTCACATATAGTATCATTCTGCGTAATCCAGTACCACCAAAAAACTCGGCCTTCTCCAGTTATTAATTCAGTCGTCCCTCTCAACATTGCAGATTTTCTTAAAGCATATACTACACATTTATGGCCTAAGTCAGATGTTAAATTAAGTCTTATTTATGTCTATATTTTTTTTTACAGTGCAGTATTTGTCTTATCTTCTATTATTATTTTGAGGCGATTGATAAAGATATCCACCAAGCTGTACATTTCTGTGTTAAGGTTGACAATGTTAACAACATGGCCACTAATCTTAGCCCTATCTTCACGACGACAATCAATTTGACAAACTTTTGGCAAGGCAACTTTTTGCTGTACTTCATCTTCAACTCCTGCCTCATCATTAACACATTTCCACATTGGTGAGCCTTTTGCAAAAGCAGTGTCAAAAGACGAGACCCGGGACGTAGCTGTGACAATGTGCCACTAAACGCTGACATTCAAATTTAACAGCAACGACAATTTGTGATAATATTGCCGGAAAATGCAATGACAATATCAGAATAAGTTAAAGACACTGTCGGAATCCTCCTTAAGGGCCCACCCGCCAGCAGCGAAAAGGCTAATATGCCCAGTGACACTGACAAGGAGAAATTAGTTACTGTATTTTCCGGACTATAAGACGCACTTAAAAATGTGTTTTTTTCTCAAAACTCGACAGTAAGCCTTATAACCCGGTGTGCCTAAAGTAAGGAATACGTTTGGTCATTCTCCCCAGCTTCATCATCACTTGTTGACTCTGTGGTTGTTTGCTTACACCAGAGGTGTCCAAAGTGTGGCCCGGGGGCCATTTGCGGCCCGCAGCTAATCGTTTACCGGCCCCCCACACATTCTGCAAAAATTTAAAAAAACATTTAAAAAAAGTGGAATGAGGTGAAATTTAATCTAACGAGAAAAAGTTGCAATGTTGACACAAAGCTGCGATCCAGGCTGTTTTTTTTTTCTTTTGTCTTTGTTTATTTTTATTTTTTTTGCCATTGCTTAAAAAAAAAAAGACAAAAAATCTCTGTTACAATGAATTATTACTTAAAAAATGTCACTTTAAAATATTTTATGTGGAAAACATATTGCATATATTGTGTGGTTGCCATAAAAAAACATCAGTTTTATTTGACAAAAGAGCATAATACAAACAAAATAATAGTTCAAACGTAAAATCGACAGCTATATCTGAAGTTGATCTCGTAATTTAAGTGTTAAAAGTAAAAAAAAAACTAATAAAAATGTATCACTTTATGAGTGGGGGACCTTTGGATCCATAATATATTTAGTAGGATTGTATTTAACATTTCACTGTGATTACTCAAAAATATGAAATAATTAAAATCAATGGTGTCCTGCATTATTGATCTTTTAGGGCTCTAATTACTAAATGCTGCATATTTCAGGTTTACTATAAAAAACAAAGTTGTCTTTGATAGAAAAGGCATAAAACATTTTTTTTTTTTTTTTTTTTACTTTATATCAACCTGAAGTTGATATAGAGAAGCGTTATATAAAAAATAATAATAATTTGACAAATTTTTTACATTTTAATGACTGAGACCCTTTATGGTCCCCGGGAGCCCTAAAGGTTAAAAAAAAAATCCATATATTTTGTTAAGGTTTGAAAATTAAAAATATCAAAATGGCCCCCGCATGCTTAAAGTTTTCCGTGTGCGGCCCTCAGTGGAAA
>NC_084740.1:17731692-17759192 GCF_033978785.1 Entelurus aequoreus | reverse complement strand
CAGACACGGTGTGTAGACAGAAAAGGGAGAATGGATGCATTTTGCCTTAAAAAGTAAAGATAAAGGTGAAGTTATAACACTGAAACGCCCTATCGATGGAAAAAGGAGAAAGTGTGGAATCCAATGAACCCTTGTACCTAAGTTATGGTCAGAGCGAAAAAAGATACGTCCTGCACTGCACTGTAGTCCTTCACTCTCACGTTCCTCATCCACGAATCCTTCATCCTCGCTCAAATTAATGGGGTAATCGTCGCTTTCTCGGTCCGAATCGCTCTCGCTGCTGGTGTAAACAATGGGGAAATGTGAGGAGCCTTTCAACCTGCGACGTCACGCTACTTCCGGTACAGGCAAGGCTTTTTTTATCAGCGACCAAAAGTTGCGAACTTTATCGTCGATGTTCTCTACTAAATCCTTTCAGCAAAAATATGGCAATATCGCGAAATGATCAAGTATGACACATAGAATGGATCTGCTATCCCCGTTTAAATAAAAAAATGTCATTTCAGTAGGCCTTTAAAATAACTACTTGTGTTATGCGTAATTTATATGAGTACTTAAGGGTGCGGCCCATTGGCAAAGAACAACAATGGCCTTGTAAATGAGAACTCAGCAACCCATCGCAGCACTCGACCTCCCCTCATTATGACGGCGGGCTCTTTGCCAACACCATCTGCATGGGCACTCGCACTCAGACGTGTCTTACTCAGGCATATTATCTCCAGCTTAATTGCTGCATTACTGAATATCAATACAACACTAATCTGTTTCACTTGTGCCAATGTGCCAATGACAACAAGGCAACTCCTGGAATGACATTGGCTAGCTGCGCATTTGGACACATTTTCAACAATGTATATGAGCTTGGAAGACGTGTGTGTCTTATTTTTAGTGACTGAGTCGTTATTGTTAAATGACCAAAATGCCGAGTTCATTGTCTTTGCAGAGAATGTGATGATCGTCTCTAGGAGACCAATCAAGACGGACAAGACTCACTGACTTTCTCACTGGAAGACGTGTGGCAGATAGATCAGCATTGGTTGTTTATCAATACAGAAAGGGGACGTATCTGAAAACCTGGTTGGGGTGTAGTAGAAGTGTAGGAGGGGCTTAAGCGAGGGTCAACTTTGGACCAAGTCTATTAAGGCTCCTTCTACACTTATCCAGGGTAAATCCCACGTAACCTTATACTTGTCCACACACACACAATGGTCGTTTAAGACCCCCTCCGTCCGCCGGTGCAACGCTAAAAATGCGCACGTCATAGTCACCTCCAGTGTTGCTTTGTGTGCAAGTTCTTAAATTCAACTTATCTGAACAATATCCAGTGTTGTGGTATTTCAATTAACTGGAATCCAGTGCTCTGTGGGGCCCTATTGTAGTGAATCACACCTGAGACATCATAAATTAATCAAATCTTTAATGGACACGTGAAAGTAAACAATCTGATAAAGAACATTTGACATCAATCAATCTTGGGATCTCGATATCTGGTCAGGACACTCCTCACTCTTTTGCCTTCACCTTCATTGTTCATTCCTTTTTGGTGACCCAACAAGAAGCCAAAAAGTGCAAAAACAACAATGCTCGCGTTGGAGGAGCCGCGAACAACCGCAGGGCCACAACATTAGGTACACCTGCAGACTGCAGCACAGATTTCATATTTCAGTCATTCACAACTCCTCCAACACGGACACCACCGTCCCCGCAACCCACCGGCCTCCTATCAAACAACTTTTCCAAATAGACTCAATCCCGCACGCGGAAAGTCCAAGTGCGGGCCCCAGCCGACACAACACTCCCGTTAGGGGGTGCACTCCACGGCGGGGGCGCACCAATCCAGCACAACAGCGGCGCATGGACTTCATTTATAAGTAAAGATAAGACCATAATAAGGTTTTTTTTTATTAAATGTGCTTTTTGTGCGCTACAGTTTGTATGTGTAAAGTTAAAGTTAAGTTAAAGTACCAATGATTGTCACACACACACTAGGTGTGGTGAAATTTGTCCTCTGCATTTGACCCATCCCCTTGATCACCCCCTGGGAGGTGAGGGGAGCAGTGGGCAGCAGCGGCCCCGCACCCAGGAATAATTTTTGGTGATTTAACCCCCAATTCCAACCCTTGATGCTGGGTGCCAAGCAGGGAAAAATGCTGGTATGAGCTTTTAAACATAACCTGTTAACTGCTGCCAATCAAATGGTGAATAAGATACTCTTTAGGGTTCATATGTTTGTAAATCTGACTGTGATGAAGTCAGTGCCTCACCAGCCATTAACCTCTCCGCACGTCACTGCTCTGTACCTAGACGTTGAGTCCGCGACATACATGGCGGACAATAACTGATACAGTCTGCTTTGCCAGTCCAAAAGCGTTCGCCGTTTTCCGTAGTCTTCACTCGACGGCCAGGTAATACAAAGCACACGCTACCTTTTTTTAATGACATCCACGGGAGCCCGCATTCTCGTTGTCTCCCCTTCGACTAATAGACAAAGTTTTTCGGCGAGTAGAATCACAGCTGACCCGGACATTGGAAAGTTCTCTTGCCGTCTGAGAAGTGTTGTATCCCAAATAGCTGCAATCGCTTTCTCTTAAGGTATTCATGTGTGATTTCCACAAGCGTCTGTACAGACGGAAGGAGAAACACGGGCATGTCTGGATGACTCGCCTCCATATTTCCAGTGGTTAGCTCAGAGTTTCGAAACCACTTTATTATGAAGCTGGCGTCACTTCCTGTATGGGGCGCGGTCTTTCTGGCGTCACTTCCTCTCCGAACTCAGTTTGTAAACAATCAATGAGTCCATACAAAGCTAAGAGCCGGAGATTCAAGAAATAGATGGCGCACTTACCCGTGTAAAAAATTATCCAAGGAGAAGGACCTTAAACGATGGGTTAGTGTGGCCAAAACCGGGCTTAGGCTAAATAAATATTCGTTTAAGGGGTTATCCGGCTTAATGTAGACATAGCCTAAGTCTCCTTTGTTTTGCATTTTACTGGTGTAAAAAAGCAGTGTTGCACCTCTAACCACTACACCTGCGAAAGCTGGTTGGGGCCCCTGGAAGGGTGTTTGGGTGTCATGACCTGAATCTCACTCCTGGTTTTCGCTTCTCCATTGAGGGTGGGGGTATGTGGGACACCCCACTGCTGGTTAGGCGGTCTCTGGGGTGGGGATCTGAGGGGCTAAGCAACTTTGGCTAAGCTGGTCGTTGGCTGTTATGGGGGCCTGCATCCCCCTGCATCCTAACCCCCATAGATTTACCCTGGATAACCTTATCCGGCTTAGTGTAAACAGGGCCTTAATCATTTTGTATGTGTTTTACACTTCTTTTAAAAGCCTAACCAGGGACAAGGGCTGCAAATTAGGCCCCGTTTACACTAAGCCGGATAAGGTTATCCAGGGTAAATCACACCTAACCTTATCCTTGTCCACACACAATGCCACCGTTTAATACCCCTCCCCCCCTCCGTCCGCCGGCGCAACGCGACCTAGTCGGCGTGCGCGGGAAATGCGCACGTCATAGTCACCTCCAGTGTTGCTTTGTGTGTAAGTTCTTAAATGTAACTTATCTGAACAATATCCAGTGTTGTGGTATTTCAATTAACTGGAATCCAGTGTGCTGTGGGGCCCTATGGTAGTGAATCAGACCTGAGACATCATAAATTAATCAAATCTTTATTAGACACGTAAACAATGTGATAAAGAACATTTTACATCAATCAAACTATGGATCTAGATATCTGGTCCTCACTCCTCACTCTTTTGCCTTCACCTTCATTGTCCATTCCTTTTTGGTGACTTTATATACTCTGGACCTAGACGTTGAGTCCGCGACATACATGGCGGACAATAACTGATACAGTCTGCTTTGCCAGTCCAAATGCATTCAATGTTTTCCGTAGTTATTTTCCTTCGACGGCCATGTTATACAAAGCATGCGCTACCTTTTTTATCACATCCACGGGAGTCCGCATTCTCGTTGTCTCTCCTTCGACGTATGGACAAAGCTTTTCGTGCATTGGAAAGTTATTTTGCCGTCTGAGAAGTGTTGTATCCCAAATAGCTGCAATGGCTTTCTCCTAAGGTATTCATGTGTGATTTTGTAGTAGAATTTCTGACCTTTGACCTATATTTCATGTCTGTCAAGAATGTATGCTCATTTTGATTTCTCTTCTATTCTGTGTCCCCGGGTGTGGGACAAAAGTGAATTTTAAGTCATGCCAACCTGTCTACAGAATGTGTTGACTGTCTAAAGGATTCGAGTTGTTATGGAACAGATAGGGGAAACAAAAAGACATTGACGCACTAACAAGAGAGATAAGAAAGGGATAAAGTCAAACGAAGAGAGTGTTTTGGTAGCCATTATTCCATGCTGTCGGGCGCGCCCGGGGGAAAACTTTCTGTGTGCTCGACAACTCAACCCAACCATTGTACCATTTGATTATGAGTAAAATAAAACTCTTGTGTTAAATCTACTTTGGTTCTAATTGACAACCTGGACTTTCCACTACAATTTCCACAAGTGTATGTACATGTGGAGGAAGGAGAAACAACATTTGTGGTTGACTCGCCTACATATTTCCAGTGGTTAGCTCCGAGCTACGAAACCGTTTTATTATTAAGCTGGCTGTGGCGTGTTCTTTCTGACGTCACTTCCTCTGTGGGCGTGTTCTTTCTGGCGTCACTTCCTCCCCGAATTCACTTTGTAAACGATCAATGAGTCCATACAAAGCTAAGTGCCGGAGATTTAAGAAATAAACGTCGCACTTACCCGTGTAAAATAATTGTAAGAGGAGGGGGACCTTAAACGCTGGTTTAGTGTGGCTGACACAGGGCTTAGGCTAAATAATTATTCGTTTAAGGGGTTAAACGCCTTAGTGTAGACATGGCCTTAGGCTTATGTACTTTGACATGGGTTACCTATGGGTAGCAATGTTTCATTGTACTGTCCCTGTCAGATAAATACATGAATGAATGCATTGACATGCACGGTGCTACCTCCCACAGGTCTGGGGTAGAACAGTAGAGACCCAAACATTCACAGTGTGCACTATCAAGTCGTGGCAGCTTCGGGTTAACTCGTCTCTGTCAGTCGCGAAAGAACAACAACACTCCTTAAATTGCGCCGTTCTGTCCACGCCTTAGCGACACTGTGATCGACGGACGTTATGAAGAACATTGTATGGCAGTGAAACGGTTGTGAGGCCAACGAGCCACCCAAAGGGGACGCGACTGTCAAGCGTTTAAACGGCGCTGCGGAAAAACCACACAAACAGACTCGACAATTTACAGTTGACACGTCTTTTATGGTAGCAGAAGGAAAGGAGAAGGGAGTCCGCGCAACCTTGAAGCGAGGAGAAGGTTGGGGGAGCTGATAAATCTGAGACAACGGTGCGTTGGTAGGACAGGATATAACTAACAAAAGCCGCATGGAGGAGGAAAGAATGATGAGTGGCTTGAAGTCGAGCACCGACCTTGACACTCGTGCACTCTTTGAAACAAACTACAACCAATTGGTGCAAGAACCTGACTGCGACGTTCAAACAATACACAAAATCCACATGAGTAAAACTTCAACACCTCTTTGTGTGTTGCACAGTTCTGATCAAACTGTTACCATTTATCCTGGTTTAGAATTCTGCAGACAAGTGAAGTTCTTCTCTTAGTCATCTACAAAACCCACAACCAATGAAGTTGGCACGTTGTGTAAATCGTAAATAAAAACAGAATACAATGATTTGCAAATCCTTTTCAACTTATATTCAATTGAATAGACTGCAAATGTTCACACTGAGAAACTTTTTTTTTTTTTGCAAATAATCAATAACTTAGAATTTAATGGCAGCAACACATTGCAAAAAAGTTGACACGGGGGCAATTTTACCACTGTGTTACATGGCCTTTCCTTTTAACAACACTCAGTAAACGTTTGGGAACTGAGGAGACACATTTTTGAAGCTTTTCAGGTGGACTGATTTCCCATTCTTGCTTGATGTACAGCTTAAGTTGTTCAACAGTCCGGGGGTCTCCGTTGTGGTATTTTAGGCTTCATAATGCGCCACACATTTTCAATGGGAGACAGGTCTGGACTACAGGCAGGCCAGTCTAGTACCCGCACTCTTTTACTATGAAGCCACTCTGTTGTAACACGTGGCTTGGCATTGTCTTGCTGAAATAAGCAGGAGCATCCATGATAACGTTGCTTGGATGGAAACATATGTTGCTCCAAAACCTGTATGTATCTTTCAGCATTAATGGTGCATTCAAAGATATGTAAGTTACCCATGCCTTGGGCACTAATACACCCCCATACCATCACAGATGTTGGATTTTCAACTTTGCGCCTATATCAATCCGGATGGTTCTTTTCCTCTTTGTTCCGGAGGACACAACGTCCACAGTTTCCAAAAAACAATTTGAAATGTGGACTCATCAGACCACAGAACACTTTTCTACTTTGCATCAGTCCATCTTAGATGAGCTCGGGCCCAGCGAAGCCGGCGGCGTTTCTGGGTGTTGTTGATAAATGGCTTTCGCTTTGCATAGTAGAGTTTTAACTTGCACTTACAGATGTAGTGACGAACTGTAGTTACTGACAGTGGTTTTCTGAAGTGTTCCTGAACCCATGTGGTGATATCCTTTACACACTGCAGCGCTTTTTGATGCAGTACCGCCTGAGGGATCAAAAGTCACGGGCATTGCTGCTTACGTGCAGAGATTTCTCCAGATTCTCTGAACCTTTTGATGATATTATGGACCGTAGATGGTAAAATCCCTAAATTCCCTGCAATAGCTGGTTGAGAAATGTTGTTAGAATAGACAAAATATTATTATTCATGCTAAAATTAAGATTATGATGTAAAGTCAATGACTAAAAAACTATCAATTAGTCAAATCCTATTTCTAAAATGTTAACTCTTGGCAAGTTGCAAATAATTTTGTCTCACTGTTTGATGACACACTACAGGTGCAGCTACACACTCACATATTCAGTGCACACACCCAACATACTACATCTGCGTGGTTTTCAGTGTGCTGGACTGTTCTGTCCTATCTGAATGGGCCTGCAACCTCTCTCCCCAACCAGAGAGAAACGTCCTTTGTGATGCACATCATAAAAGACAAAGATCGCCATATGGGTCCCCAGTCTATTTTGGTAAAGCATCATAAAGAAACAATAAAAATGCAGTGTTGTGCTTGATTGAGTAGTTCACTATCTACTCCCAGGAGTCCCCTTAACAATCTAATGAAAACCAATATGAAAGCTATAATAAAAAACTCACCCTTTAAAATAGATTAATTTACATAAATTTAGGTTATTCATTTAAAAATATGTTTTTATGTGGTGCCTAAAACATGTTTGTCATATTAATGCAGTGTTATTGACAAAATACGGCCCAGGAATGACATCATACCGGCCCCCGAACTGCAGCAAATTCCTAAAAACAGCAGAGTGTTCCTGTTGTTTTGAGTAACTTGGACTACTGTGAATTAGGGTTGTACGGTATACCGGTATTAGTATAGTACCGCGATAATAATGAATCATTTTTGGTACTATACCGCCTCTATAAAGTACCGCTCCCCCATCCCCCCGGCCCCCGCCGTCATCACGTCAAGACATGAGGAGCATGTTCGGCATTGCACACACACAGAGTACTTACAAGCAGACACAGCGTACAGACAGAAAAGGGAGAATGGACGCATTTTGGCTTAAAAAGTAAAGATAAATGTGAAGTTATAACACTGAAAAACCCTCAGGAAGAGGTGCTTTAAGACATGGCTAGCTAGCTAGCGGCTAACGTCCATCCACAGTCTGCAGTGTTTTAGCTACTTCTAAATCACTAATCGTCGCCTCCATGGCGACAAATGAAGTTTCTTGCACGTACCATTATCACTGCAGGACGAGGAATAGCTAAACATGCTTTACATAGCGTCAAAATGTAAACAAACGCCATTGGTGGATCTACACCTAACATCCACTGTATTGATTCCAAGTACAGGAGTAATACTACTATGATTACATCAATATTTTTGGGCATCACAACATCTTTCGTTTAAAAAAAAAAAAGTATATTGTGTTTATAAACTCAGGAAACACGTCCCTGGACACATGAGGACTTTGAATATGACCAATGTATGATCCTGTAACTACTTGGTATCGGATTGATACCCAAATTTGTGGTATCATCAAAATTAATGTAAAGTGTCAAACAGAAGAATAAGTGATTATTACATTTGAACAGAAGTGTAGATAGAACATGTTGAAACAGAACATAAGCAAATATTAACAGTAAATGAACAAGTAGATTAATAATTATTTTTCTACGACTTGTCCTTAATAATGTAGACAAAATAATAGGTAGATAAATGACACAATATGTTACTGCATACATCAGCAGACTAATTAGGAGTCTTTGTTTGTTTACTTACTACTAAAAGACAAGTTGTATGTTCACTATTTTATTTAAGGACTAAATTGCAATAAGAAACATATGTTTAATGTACCCTAAGATTTGTTATTAAAATGAAGCCAATAATGCCATTTTTGTGGACCCCTTTATTTAGAAAAGTATCGAAAAGTATCGAAATCATTTTGGTACCGGTACCGAAATATTAGTATCGGGACAACACTACTGTGAACACATTGCCAGATCCTTGCATTGATATTTTAACCTTGTTAGTAAACTGGGGTCACAACTGGTGATTTACATAACTGAGGGGTTCCTCAAGTCATTAAGGCAGTATAGCGGGTAAAGGTGATGACAGTTCTATTGCCACACATACACAAGCAATGACTGGGGTCGAGGAGCCCACACCGATATTCTTTCAGGGGTCCCAGAATTCCTAGCAACTGCCTTGCTTTTTGGCAGTTACATTTTTTTTTTTCATAATGTGATTTATGGAACTAAAGCAGAGGTGTGGACTCGAGTCACATGACTTGGACTCGAGTCATGCATTTGATGACTTTAGACTCGACTTGACAAAATGTAAAGAGACTTGCAACTCGACTTAGACTTTAACATCAATGACTTGTGACTTCACTTGGACTTGAGCCTTTTGACTTGACATGACTTGCTACTTTCCCCAAAACCTAAAGCTTAAAAAGTTATTTGGGAGCGCTCCGTAGCTTTCATTTTGTACGTGTCTGTCTATCAGCGTGTGTGCTGCGTGTCAGCGTGTGTGCTCTCAGTACAACAGCCAATCAAATTAGATCTACATTGTTTTCATCAAACAGCATTCAGCCAATCAAATTGCAGGACAACCAATGAACAAGAGTTGTCAAACAACGCGCCAGTGAGAAAGATTTATACCAAAGTTGGTTTCGTTCGGGTATAAAAACTACGACTTGGTCAACAAAAAACGAATTGCCGTATGCAAATCACGCAGTTGGAATATTACAGACGGAGACGCAACAACTTCCAACTTCGTTCGACATTTGAAGTTGCACAAAGAAGGGTAAGTTTTGAATGTAAGATAACGTTTATTGGCTAAGTAACGTGACTTTTATTTGCTGTGTAGTTAAATCAGTGAGGCTGTAAACTCACTGCTAACGTCATAACCATAGACATCTTATAAGGGTACGCAGCATCGAGCGCTACTGCTTACTGGCGCAGACGAGACGCGGGGCCGCCATCTTGGAGTGGTGATCCGCTCCACTCAGTGCAATTCATTTGGCAGGAGCAATGAACTGTCAGCGCATTTAATTCATTTTACCTCACTGAATACCACTCATTTTCACACGCTTTTTTGTCATACGTGTAGCTATGATAACGGACACATGTTTTATTATTCATAGTTTGCTTAACAGTAATATAATATTCTTATACGCTATAAGTGACCAGACGTCCGAGATCAAAACTGGGAATATAAGCCCAGAGAAGGGGGAAAAAAACGGTCAGCTATTTTTAAGTTGAAGAAACAATATGATTATGTTATATATACATGCGTATATCCTACATAAACAATGTATGAATACATTAGATATCTATATATCTTATAGACCGTATCTCTGTTGCTGCAGCAGCAGAGAGTTTATTCTGTCTTGACACTTTGTATTGATATTTTGTATTACATTCTTCCCTTAAATGATCATGTTTACAGTGATTGTTTTATATCTATTTTTTATGTATGTCGCTTTGGATAAAAGCGTCTGCCAAATACTTCAACATAAACATATATAAACACCTGAAAGTCTTTATATCAGCTAAAACCACCAATCTGTTTCACTGGATTCAGAATAAAACCAAATGCTGTCTTACCCAACAATGTTAGTATTTGAATATTGTTACTTGAAGACTTATTCCTGGTTACAATTATACTGTTAAGAAAGTATTGTCTTATATTTTGCCTAAAATGAGAATGCATCATAATCAGTGGCGGCTGGTGAATTTTGTTTTAGGTGGGGCTGAAAGTTTGTAAACCAAACCCCTGTAGGGGCGTCATCCTCCCCCAGAAGATTTATTTGTGATTTTCACATACAAATATTGAATATCTTTGCTCCTTTTCAACTCTGTGGTAATGTTATTTTCATAAAATACAACCAATAGTACATTAATGTTAAATCTTACTTGTGAAAAGTAATCCCCCGATTCCTATTTTCAACAGTCCACTCATTTGAGCAGGAAAACGCTGAACATCAGCCCGGCATCTTTCTTTTCTACCTGTCAACTGTCAGTTTAGGCTGCTCGCCGGCTCCTCATCACCACTTCAAGATGCAATTTGCTCGCGTCACAGCAACCAATACTGCGTCTACTTATAAGATGTCTATGGTTATAACATCATTTCAAACACAGCAATATGTTGCGTCCACTGCAGTTTGCTACCTTATTCATACTTTTTGTCAAGTGATTTTTTTAAGCAGGGTTGCGTGAGGTACCTACACATAACGTTGCGTTAGTGAATGTATCACACACAGTAACATAACGTTAGACGGCGGTCAGCAGCACCGCATATTTTAGCCACCTACAAAAAGACAAACATAGTCAAATAAAGGTCAGTTAAAATGTATGCTATATTAAGAATATGTGTACATATTGCATAGGGCCCTGACATCTAAAAAGTACAACTCTGTTCATTGTTATGTTCATGTATTTGTTATGTTTTTCATGTGTACGCACACATAAACACACATACAGTATGAGATGAGATCAATGAGATAAGGTAAGAACAGAATAGAAACTGCTGTGGAACTAGTTACAATGCAATATGCCATGGAAATACAATGTTAACACTTTTGTACAAATAAGTACAGTTGCACTTGTTTTTGAAAATGTGTTTATTCTGTAAAGGAATGAGTTAAATGTTTAAAATTGTTTAAACTATTAAAATGACTGGTTAATAGTGCTATTATGAATTGCAATGTCAGTACTATTTTTTTTCCTGCTATTTCAAATGCACTTGTTTTAATAAATAAATACAGCGGTTTAAAAGCATACACAATATGTGTAAAAATATTAGTCAGTGGTTAAAAGGACTTGAAAGGACTCGAAACTCAAAATGCAGGACTTGTGACTTGACTTGAGACTTTCCAGTCTTGACTTTGGACTTGACTCGGGACTTGCCTGTCTTGACTCGGGACTTGACTCGAGACTTGAGGGCAAAGACTTGAGATTTACTTGTGACTTGCAAAGCAATGACTTGGTCCCACCTCTGAACTAAAGTGTTGCTTGTTTACTTCAGATGCAGTCAGTAGTCATGTGTTCAACTTCTGTATACTTACACTGGTAGTGTTCCTCGGAGTTACATTTTTCTTTCTCCCTTTTTTTTTTTTTTTAACCTATTCAACTAGTTCAATTCACAAAACTTGTGAGGGACTTGGATTTTTGCAACAATTTCTAAAAAAAAAAAACACTAGAGAGCTGTCAATAAGACCATCTGTGACTTGAGTTGTTTTTGCAGAAGGTCCTTAAAAACAGCAGAGTGCCCCTGTAACTCAGGAAAAAAATAAAAATAGATAAATAAATCAAATGTCTACTGTTTATTTATCCGGAATATACAAAGTAATACGATTAATAGTGAATGGGGAAGTCAGGGCCCCCAGTGCTTAGCTTTCTAAAAATGTGGCCCCCAAAACAATTCAGTGGAATATCCTTGTACTAAGGGCTCTTCACAAATATTCAAAATAAGTCATTATAATGCAGCTCAAACCAAAAATTTAGTACAGATTTAATTATTTATACATCGATTTATTATACTAATGGCAATTGTTGGTGTTATGATAATCAGCATATATTCTGCAGACCGTATTTTCCGGACTATAAGGCGCGTTTAAAATCCTTGACGGTGCGCCTAATGTAAGGAATACGTTTGGTTGAGCTTACCCACCTCGGAGCTATTTTATTTGGTACATGGTGTAATGATAAATGTGACCAGTAGATGGCAGTCATACATAAGAGATAAGTGTACTATGATGGCAATATGTCTCAAGTAAACAACACCAACATTTTGTATGTTCCATTGAAAATATAGAACATTACACACGGCGCTCAAAAATCCATCAAAATGTTTTAGTATGACTTTGGTAAGCTATGAAACCGCACTGTTTTGGATTGTTGGCGCATTATACACTACCGTTCAAAAGTTTGGGGTCACCCAAACAATTTTGTGGAATAGCCTTCATTTCTAAGAACAAGAATAGACTGCCGAGTTTCAGATGAAAGTTCTCTTTTTCTGGCCATTTTGAGCGTTTAATTGACCCCACAAATGTGATGCTCCAGAAACTCAATCTGCTCAAAGGAAGGTCAGTTTTGTAGCTTCTGTAACGAGCTAAACTGTTTTCAGATGTGTGAACATGATTGCACAAGGGTTTTCTAATCATCAATTAGCCTTCTGAGCCAATGAGCAAACACATTGTACCATTAGAACACTGGAGTGATAGTTGCTGGAAATGGGCCTCTATACACCTATGTAGATATTGCACCAAAAACCAGACATTTGCAGCTAGAATAGTCATTTACCACATTAGCAATGTATAGAGTGTATTTCTTTAAAGTTAAGACTAGTTTAAAGTTATCTTCATTGAAAAGTACAGTGCTTTTCCTTCAAAAATAAGGACATTTCAATGTGACCCCAAACTTTTGAACGGTAGTGTACATACAAGTATTATTATGGTGTGTGTTTAAGGTAAGATATTATCTGGCGTTTTGTTTCGCAATATTATACAAAAGCAACTTTTCTTACCTTCTGGTACCTGCTGATCTGTATTTTGGATCTGTATAAATCCTAAAAAATTGCGCGTGTCCGCCTTTGTAGTCTGTGGTGTCACTGTAGTCGATAAGCTTCTTCTTTTTCTCTATCCTCTTGTTATGGGACATTCATCCTCCACTGTTGCAATTTCTAATATAGAGTAGTGTAAAGTTCTTACTTATATCTGTCAGTAAACTCACCATGAAAGCGCTAAAACATACCGGTATAGTGAGTTTACATTATTCACCCAAGGAACTTTAGTTATTAGAGAGTTCCGGTCGGACGTTTTTTCACGGGACACATTTCCGGTGTTGTTTCCGGATGAGGAGATGCTGCTCCGTTATTGATTGAAGTAAAGTCTGAATGTCATTAAAACAGTTAGCGCCATCTTTTGACACTTCTTCCACTCCCGTCCTTGCACGCTACACCGCTACAACAAAGATGACGGGGAGAAGACGCCACCAAAGGTGAGCCACGTAAATAAGACCGCCCACAAAACGGTGCATCCTGAAGCGACTGTCAGAAAGTGACTTGAAGATGATCTGTAAAACATCATCTATGCAACATTTCGACCAAAGAACCACCATTACATGTTATGTAGACCACAAGGAAGTCTTTTACATTTAGAAAAAATAATGATAGGACTCCTTTAATGCGCCCTATAATCCGGTGCGCCTTATATATGAAAAAATATAAAAAATAGACCATTCATCGGCAGTGTTCCTTGTAATCCGGTGTGCCCTATGGTCGGGAAAACAGGGTATACACAAACACTAAATAGAATGCGCGTGTTGTTGTTTTTTCATTTTTTATTGACAATCCTCGCCGCACGAGCATAGTAGATCAGCTTCGCATCATCCACTATCAAGTTTGCACATGTTTAAAACCTTAGGTATGTCTTGTGTCATACTCAAAATCAGTAGACCAGGGGTCACCAATGCGGTGCCCGCGGGCACCAGGTCGCCCATAAGGACCAGATGAGTAGCCCGCTGGCCTGTTCTAAAAATAGCTCAAATAGCAGCACTTACCAGTGAGCTGCCTCTATTTTTTAAATTGTATTTATTTACTAGCAAGCTGCTCTCGCTTTGCCCGATATTTTTAATTTTAAGAGAGACAAAACTCAAATAGAATTTGAAAATCCAAGGAAATATTTTAAAAACTTGGTCTTCTCTTGTTTAAATAAATGCATTAATTTTTTTTACTTTGCTTCTTATAACATTCAGAAAGACAATTTTAGAGAAAAAATACAACCTTAAAATGATTTTACGATTTTTAAACATATACCTTTTTACCTTTTAAATTCCTTCCTCTTCTTTCCTGACAATTTAAATTAATGTTCAAGTAAATTTATTTTTTCTATTGTAAAGAATAATAAATAAATTTTAATTTAATTCTTCATTTTAGCGTCTGTTTTTTCGACAAAGAATATTTGTGAAATATTTCCTCAAACTTATTATCAAAATTCAAAAAAATTATTCTGGCAAATCTAGAAAATCTGTAGAATCAAATTTAAATCTTATTTCAAAGTCTTTTGAATTTCTTTTAAAATTTTTGTTCTGGAAAATCTAGAAGAAATAATGATTTGTCTTTGTTAGAAATATAGCTTGGTCCAATTTGTTGTATATTCTAACAAAGTGCAGATTGGATTTTAACCTATTTAAAACATGTCATCAAAATTCTAAAATTAATCTTAATCAGGAAAAATTACTAATGATGTTCCATAAATAATTTTTTTAATTTTTTCAAAAAGATTCGAATTAGCTAGTTTTTCTCTTCTTTTTTTCGGTTGAATTTTGAATTTTAAAGCGTTGAAATTGAAGATAAACTATGTTTCAAAATTTAATTGTCATATTTTTCGTGCTTTCTCCTCTTTTAAACCATTCAATTAAGTGTAAATATCATTAATTAGTAATAACAGAGTTAAAGGTAAATTGAGCAAATTGGCTATTTCTGGCAATTTATCTAAGTGTGTATCAAACTGGTAGCCCTTCGCATTAATCAGTACCCAAGAAGTAGCTCTTGGTTTCAAAAAGGTTGGTGACCCCTGCAGTAGACCGAACAATCAGCTTTGGCTATCTCATATTTTTGTTATCTAAGGCCCAAAAAAGAAAGACACTAAATTTGGCCTTTTTTTTTTTTTCTCATCATTGCAATTTAGCTGGAAACAGATTTCTAGATAACCACTGATAAAGAAGAAAAGATGAGATATGGGAAGAAAAGAGGACTATTATTAACATGAATGAATATGTTAAAAGATATATATAAAAAAGAAAAATCATGACAACCTGGGAAGTCATTCTAACCTTACGTTTTCTCCACTAAAAGATGAGAAAGTCTCATTTTACAGCAAAAAAAAGAAAAGAAAAGAAGAAACGCTGGATGATGGAAACCATTTTCCCATCTGAAGCTTGGACTGGAGATGTTAACACTTTTAGCCTGGACGTCTTTTTTCCACACTCTCACTATGTTCCCTTTTCAGCCTCCATCGCAGACCGAGGAGGGGCGGGGGGACTCCTTTGTGTTCTTCCATCCCATTTCCCCCTCTTTCTGTTCAATTCCTCAAATGGGTCCTTCAAACTAGCAAAAAACCTTCCACAGCGTTTTGTGTCACAGAGTTTTAGCCACGCTGAATATGAGGATATTAGTGTATGATAAATGTGTGTGTGGACATTGTATAACCAAATTTGAAGCATCGAGCACATGTAACCTGTCCTTCCAACCCTGCGCCGTTTGATGTGCTTCAACATACGAGTATTATTATGGTGTGTGTATAAGGTAAGACATTATCTGGCGTTTTGTTTCGCAATATTATGCAAAAGGAACTTTTCTTACCTTCTGCATACATCGTAAAAAATTGTGCGTGTCCGCCTTTGTAGTCCGTGCCAACCCCGTAGTCGATAAGCTTCTTCTTTTTCTCGATCTTCTTGTTACGGGACATTTAAAATATCATCAGGACTCCTCTTCCTCCTATACAGGAGATCGCAAAAAGCCGCTGCCTGACCAGGGCTCAGAAAATCTGCAAAGACTCCTCCCACCCCCACCAAGGACTGTTTTCACTGCTGGACTCTAGAAAGAGGTTCCGCAGCCTCCGAAGCAGAACCTCCAGGTTGTGTAACAGCTTCTTCCCTCAGGCCGTAAGACTCTTGAACGCATCATAATTAAATTATCCCCTCAACTCCCCCCAAAATGGGTTAACTCGCTGGAATAAAAAAGACAATATAACATACATCCATAAACGTGGACGCATGTGAAAAAGTGCAATATATTTATCTGTACAGTAACCTATTTATCTATTTATTTATTTATATATGCACCTTATTGCTTTTTTATCCTGCACTACCATGAGCTTATGTAACGAAACGTCCTAATCTGTACTGTAAAGTTCACATTTGAATGACAATAAAAAGGAAGTCTAAGTCTAATTCTTCATTCTCCGCTGTTGCCATTTCTAATATAAAGTAGTGTAAAGTTCTTACTTGTATCTGTCAGTAAACTCGTTGTGAAAGCGCTAAAGCGTGTAGTGAGTTTACATTATTCACCCAAGGAACTTTGGTTATTAGAGTTCTGTTCGGACGGTTTTTCACGGGACACATTTCCGGTGTTGTTTCCGGATGAGGAGATGCTGATTTATTGATTGACGTAAAGTCTGAATGTCATTAAAACTCCCGTCCTTGCACGCTACACCGCAAAGATGACGGGGAGAAGACGCCACCAAAGGTGAGCCACGTAAATAAGACCGCCCACAAAACGGTGCATCCTGAAGCGACTGTCAGAAAGCGGCTTGAAGATGATCTGTAAAACATCATCTATGCAACATTTTGACCAAAGATCCATCATTACATGTTATGTAGACCACAAGGAAATCTTTTACATTTAGAAAAAAATCATAATAATAGGACTCCTTTAATGTGCTCTATAATATGGTGTACCTAATCCATGAAAAAAGATCAAAAATAGACCATTCATCAGCAGAGCGCCTTATAATCCGGTGCGCCCTATGGTCCGGAAAATACGGTAATACAATTTGAATGCCACATTCTGAAATCATTTTCTTTCCGCACACCTATTGTATCAGCTTCAAGTAAATGGGATTTCAGCACAATGCCTTCTTTTACAGGACATGCAGAATGTATCCGTTTGTCAGAAGTCCTTAAAAAGTTGACTTGTTTGCGTGACGCCAGTTACTACATTGGTTTATCAGCAAGATGCCGCGACAGCTGTTGCAGCTTGTTACACTTTGAAGCTCAAATTATTTGCCTCCACATCAGCATCTTGTAAACTCGTCAGCGGTGGCCTCAACGATCGGTGTTGACGGGCGAATAAAAAATAATGCAACCACATAAAACACTTTCAGAGTCATTGACAAGGGATAAAAAGTGTGTACGTGTAATTGAGGCTGCGCTTTGGCGTCTGTTAAAAGTGCCAAACTCCGAATTAAAGAGGAGATTCATTATCTTTACAACAAGTCTGTCGGCTTTATGGGCTGCGCTGGCGTCCTCAAACAGGACCTGATGAATTTAAGTGATGCTTGGAAGTTGTTGTTTTTTCATCCTTAGGTGCACATTATTGCAAAGTGCATAGAGTAACACCTGGAGCATGTTAGTCCTACGGCTATCTACTTAAAAGTCCAATTACACAACCTCATACAAACATGCACAGTATCAGCACATTTTAAACTGGATGGGTGAAGACGTGTGTATTTCAAAAGAGCAAGCGGAGTAAAGACGTAGGAAACGTTGCCCTTCGGCCAACATTCGCCTAACATAATTAGAGAGCAACATTAATGCCATATATATTTACAGTATTGTGGTGAAGTTTGGGGGCACACCTACAGGGACACTATTGAACCGCTATTTAAGCTCCAGAAAAAGCCAATTAGAATTATACATTATGCCCCATATAGAGCTCATACCAATGATCTGTTCATAATGAGTAATTTTCTTAAACTACATGATATAATCCAATACAGTAGCCTTCAAGTTATGTTTATGGCCTCACAAAGGGCTCTACCTGCAAATATACAGAGTCTGTTTTCACTCAGAGATGGTCCACATGAACTCAGGAGTGTCCTGAAATTCAAACATAACATGGTAATTTCCACATTCAAGGCTCAAACGTTATCTATAGTGGGGGTGAAACTGTGGGACAATGTGAGCGGAGAGATTAGCCTAAGAGTGTTCAACCTTGCGGTAAAAAATGTGTGGTTGGGAAACTATCAAAAACATGACTCGTTTGAACTATCTCAACTGTGGGACACAGGTGCAAAAGAACTCACTGTGGAATAAGGGACATAACACACCAAACAAGGCTTTGAAAGATGAAAGATAATTAATTTCCACATTCAAGGCTCAAACGTTATCTATAGCGGGGGTGAAACTGTGGGACAATGTGAGCGGAGAAATTAGCCTAAGAGTGTCCAACGTTGCGGTAAAAAATGTGTTGTTGGGAAACTATCAAAAACATGACTCGTTTGGACTATCTCAACTGTGGGACACAGGTGCAAAAGAACTCAATGTGGAATAAGGGACATAACACACCAGACAAGGCTTCGGAAGATGAAAGATACCCAGGCAATATGGAGCTAATCTCATGGTCACTCAATGCTATTGACAAAAAATAAAAATAAAATTAAAAAATGTGTCATTATCATTCATTATCATATGTTATACTTGTTCTTTAATTGTCATGTATCCATCAAATCTGCTGTTGAAACTTGGACTATATAACCAACATATATAACCAGCATATAAATTGATTGTAAATTAGGGGCGAGACATGGATACTGTATCGTTGCATGTCTGTCACATTACAAAGTGTGATGAAGTGTTGCTATATAAGTCTGTCTGCCGGAATAAAAATAAATAAATTCAAATACATTTTAAAAAATTCAAAACATTTTAATGAGCGTCGAAGAAGCAGAGAAGTGTGTGTGTGCATGTAAAAGAAGGAGGATTCAATCATAATGTCAAATGTATGTCCGGGGACATTTTTAGTGCGTTAATAAGAGTTGGGTAAGCAAAGAAAAAGAGCTGTGGGGGCGCAGAGCTCATGTCAGCACATATGCAAACACACACCTATCCATCCAATCACGTGCGTATATACCGACACCATCTCGTCCTTGTCAACGTGACCTGTTTTCCATATCAGTCTCTTTAGGAAAATTGTGTGTGTGTGTGTGTGTGTGTGGGCTGTGAGCATATAGTCCCCCTTAACTGCTAACAAGCCATAGGGGTCATCCTCCAAAAGACAACAGCAAAGTGTGTGAGCATCTAATTGAGAATAAGGAGATAAGACATGGGGAGATACAAAAGGGTTGGAAAAATGTGCGTGTTAGAGGGCAAGCAAGAGAATTGGCCCGATCTAATTAAATACCCCTCACACATGAGCTGCCTGAAGGTAATAAACACACTATCCCTAACAACATGACTGCTGCGCCAGGTCCACTACTAACCACATTGTGAAGTATGCGGACGACAACAGTGGTGGGCCTCGTCCCTGACAACAACGAAATGGACTACAGGGAGGAGGTGAAACATCTGGTTGACTGGTGCAGAACCAACAACCTGGTCCTGAACGTCGACAAGACCAAGGGGATCAGCATCGACTTCAGGAGGCACCGGTCCAGCCACGCTCCACTCTTCATCAACGGCACAGCAGTGGAGATCGTAAGCAGCACCAAGTTCCTGGGGGTGCAGATAACTGAAAATATGACCTGGTCCCTACACACCGGAGCTCTTGTAAAAAGAGCCCCATTCTCAGCACATTCTACAGAGGCACTATAGAGAGCCTACTGACTAACTGCATCTCTGTCTGGACTGGAGCCTGCAGTGCCTCAGACTGGAAGTCTCTGCAGAGAGTGGTCATCAGGACTCTTCTTCCTCCTATCCAGGAGATCGCAAAAAGCCGCTGCCTGACCAGGGCTCAGAAAATCTGCAGAGACTCCTCCCACCCCCACAAAGGACTGTTTTCACTGCTGGACTCTATAAAGAGGTTCCGCAGCCTCCGTAGCAGAACCTGTCTGTAACAGCTTCTTTCCTCAGGCCATACGACTCTTGAACGCATCATAATAATCCCCTCAATTACCCCCAAAAATGGATTAACTGGCTGGAATATAAAGACAATATAACATACATCCATAAACGTGGATGCATATGCAAAAGTGCAATATATTTATCTGTACAGTAATCTATTTATTTATATCTGCACCTTATTGCTCTTTTATCCTGCATTACCATGAGCTAATGCAAGGAAATATAATTCTTATCTGTAATCTATTTCCACATGGGCCGGACTGGTAAAATCCTGGCATGATAACTTAAAAATAAAGACAACTTCAAATAGTTTTGTTTGTGCGACTTGTCCAGGGTGTACCCCGCCTTCTGCCTGAATGCAGCTGAGATAGACTCCAGCACGCCCCCCCCCCCCCCCCCCCGCCCCCTGTGACCCCGAAAGGGACAAGCGGTAGAAAATGGATGGGATGGATGGATGGATGTTTTACATTGGCCAAAATAGAACAAGCACATTCTGAAACTGCATGTACACATTACAAATAATCCTCTTGGAAAAAACACTTCAAGTTAGTTGAACATTCCAAGGGAAAAAATCGTGCCGTTATCAAAACACCATGAAGTACACAATGGACTTGGACTTTGTCTCAGTATATTTACAAAACCATTACAATTCAAGCACTTCCTGTTTAGCATTCTCATGTTGGCAGTTCATTAAAGACGTGTTTGGAAAAGCAACCAATTGTGGCCTGAAACCGCCGCGATGGTGACATCCGCAACTGCCACAACGCATTAATTTATCATCATTCCAATAGTACAATTATAATGTAAACAAAACAATTATCAAAATGACACGTTAGCTGAAATCAAGGTAACATAACTACAAAGTTAAAGGCCTAATGAAACCCACTACTACCGACCACGCAGTCTGATAGTTTATATATCAATGATGAAATCTTAACATTGCAACACATGCCAATACGGCCGGGTTAACTTATAAAGTGCAATTTTAAATTTCCCGCTAAACTTCCGGTTGAAAACGTCTTTGGATGATGACGTATGCGTGTGAACGTAACCAGTGAAACAGAAGTATCGGTACCCCATTGAATACAATACAAAATAGCTCTGTTTTCATCTCATAATTCCACAGTATTCTGGACATCTGTGTTTGTGAATCTTTTGCAATTTGTTTAATGAACAATGAAGACTGCAAAGAAGAAAGTTGTAGGTGGGATCGGTTTATTAGCGGCGGACTACAACAACACAACCAGGAAGACTTTGACTCTGATAGCAGACGCGCTAGCCGACGCTAGCCACCGACTGCACGGATGATCGTGGTGAAGTCCTTCGTCCTTCCGTCGATCGCTGGAACGCAGGTGAGCACGGGTGTTGATGAGCAGATGAGGGCTGGCTGGCGTAGGTGGAGTGCTAATGTTTTTATCATAGCTCTGTGAGGTCCCGTTATACTAAGTTAGCTTCAATGGCGTCATTAGCAACAGCATTTTTAAGCTTCGCCAAGCTGGAAAGCATTAACCGTGTATTTACATGTCCCTGGTTTAATAGTATTGCTGATCTTCTGTCTATCCTTCCAGTCAGGGATTTATTTATTTTGTTTCTATATGCAGTTAAGCACGATGCTATCACGTTAGCTCCGTAGCTAAAGTGTTTTGTCGATGTATTGTCGTGGAGATAAAGGTCACTGTGAATGACCATTTCGCGTTCTCGACTCTCATTTTCAAGAGGATATAGTATCCGAGGTGGTTTAAAATACAAATCCGTGATCCACAATACAAAAAGGAGAGAGTGTGGAATCCAATGAGCCAGCTTGTACCTAAGTTACGGTCAGAGCGAAAAGAAATATGTCTTGCACTGCATTCTAGTCCTTAACTCTAACGTTCCTCATCCGCGAATCTTTCATCCTCGCTCAAATTAATGGGGTAATCGTCGCTTTCTCGGTCCGAATCGCTCTAGCTGCATTGAAAACAATAGGAAAATATGAGGAGGCTATCAACTGACTACGTCACGCTACTTCCGGTAGGGGCAAGGCTTTTTTTATCAGATACCAAAAGTTGCGATCTTTATCGTCGTTGTTCTCTACTAAATCCTTTCAGCAAAAATATGGCAATATCGCGAAATTATCAAGTATGACACATAGAATCGATCTGCTATCCCCGTTTAAATAAAAAAAAATCATTTCAGTAGGCCTTTAACCAATTTGAACATGGTAGATTTAAGCATAAAATAAAATGGAGCAAGCAACAAATGTAGAAACACACATTTTTACAATGGAGTTCAGGGTGCGCATGGCACCGTCAACTAATTGTGAGCGCTGAACATAGATTGCACAAAGATGATTGTCATGTTGACTTAAGTCTTTGCGTCTTACCGTTTCGTTATTTTATCCGTTGAGTGGATAATTTACAATGAAAGAAGGTATTGTGCATCGATACTGCATCAGTCTGCTGGCAGCCACAACAGGAGCAGCTGATTGCTCGCACCTGCGCTGATTTGAGTAGCGGCAGCCAATCCAGAGGGCGCTTAAAGTCAGCTGACATGTCATCTTTAAACATGTGTGTTAGAATAATTATGTATATATTATCACACAACTCTTATGCTTAAGGGCCGTTGCTATAGTTATTATCAATTGTGCTGAAGTTGTACTTTTCTATCTGTACAAAGGGACAAATGGCAACCCAAAAGATTGCGAGTCGTCTCGTATCAGTGTTGTGTCCAGACTCGGCCTGCTGACTGCCAAGGCCGAACATCGAGTACCGTGACGCAGACAAAGCAGAGACGAAGTGTCAGCACATTTGCATTTTTGTATAATCATCTATAAAGTGTCTCACTGGGGCTGCTGAAATTGCCCCCCTTCCTTCAGCAGCAGCCTCAGTGATGTAACCAGGGACCTCCCGAATAAATACAGGAGCAGGTGGGCTGGACTTTAGAGCATAGGTTGTTTCTGTAACTAGAGTTCAGCCCAAAACGTCTCTCCTCATTGAGCCAAATTGAACTCTGTCTCTGCATGATTCCTTGCTTCTTGTCTGTTTAATAGATGTCATCAGTGTTTGAACCTGACAATGTGTGACGTGGGTGACACTTGAATTGTTATTGCGACATTAAGTGGACACATAGCGGATTCTTTAATTTTTTTTAAATTAATTGCAGCTAATTTGTATCCTTAGCAAACTCATCTTGCGAGCCGCGGGCCGGATTGTGATATGTTGCAAAGTGGTGATAATGTTGCAAAATAGCTTGGAATGGCGGGGTTGGGTGATCAGGTTGTTATAGCAGGACTGCAAGGTCTACCAGGAAGACCGGAGGAGGTTCAGTGATAAACCTGGAGCGTCAGGCTTGCTATAGAATGCTAATCAGGCCGTAATACAAAGTCACAAAAAAACAGGCAGAGTGTGGTGGGATTTGTTGAAGCAATTAAATGTGATATACACTCACTGTGGCCACCGCATTAGGTACCTCTGCACCGCGTGTAATGAGATCCACAATACGAGCTGCTTCAAAGTGCGCATTCTAATATACACCTCTGCAAACTAACTTTGCCCCAGACTTCACACTCTCAACTTTACAATGTTTTATATAGCATTTTTTGTCAAGTAAGAAGTGAAAGTGAACAATCATATATTCATTATGATTTCTAAATGAGGCAAAGTGGCCAGTGTGGTTCCTTAAAGAAACTAAAGTCCACGTTATAAACATATAGAAGACTCGGTTTAGGTCTGCGGTACCGCTCTCCTTTCACTGCGGCAGGGGAGAGTACACTCAGGCCACCAATGTCACCGAGCAGTGACTAAGTTTGTGGTCAAAGGCTTGCTTCCTTTTGCCACAGTAGATGCTCCTGATATTCGGTAGGTGAATGTTCAATTGTAGTCAGCAAAAAAGTGTGTAAGTTTTCCTCTAACCCGGGGGTGTCCAAACTTTTTCCACTGAGGGCCGCACACGGAAAAATTAAAGCATGTGGGGGCCATTTTGATATTTTTCATTTTCAAACCATAACAAAATATATGCATTTTTTTATTTATTTTACCTTTAGGGGTCCCGGGGACCATAAAGGGTCTCAGTCATTAAAATGTTAAAAATAAGTCAGATTATTATTTTTTTTAAATTATTTAACGCTTACAGTAAATCTCTATATCAACTTCAAGTTGATATAAAGTAATACAAATTAAAAAAAATATTTTATGGCTTTCTGTCAAAAACAACTTAGTTTTTTTTATAGTAAAACTGAAATATGCAGTATTTAGTAATTACAGCCCTAAAAGATCAATAATGCAGGACACCATTGATTTTAATTCTTTCATATTTTTGAGTAATCACAGTGAAAAGATAAATACAAAATCACTAAATATATTTGGGATCCAAAAGATGCCCCACTCATAAAGTGATACATTTTTATTAGGTTTTTCTTTTACTTTCAACACTTAAGTTACAAGATCAACTCCAGATATATCTGTCGATTTTATGCTGGAACTATTATTTTCTTTGTTTTATGCGCTTTTGTCAAAGAAAACTTTGATGTTTTTATATGGCTACTACACAATATATGCAATATTTACCACATAAAACATTTTTAAGTGAAATATTTGAAGTAATTGGAGCCCTGAAAATAATTCATTATAACATGGACTTTTTGTCATATTTTTTTTTTTTTTTGTTGAGCAATGGCAAAAAAAGAAAAATGAAGAAAGACAAAAGAAAAAAAAACAGCCTGCATGGCAGCTTTTGTGTCAACATTGCAACTTTTTCTCATTAGATCTCACCTCATTCCACTTTTTTTAATGTTCTTTTTTATTTTTACAATAGTATTTCCAGAATGTGTGTCGGGCCGGTAAACAATTAGCTGCGGGCCGCAAATGGCCCCCGGGCCGCACTTTGGACACCCCTGCTCTAACCAGACTTTCATTCAGCCATTATATTATAAAGGTGAAATTGAAACTAGAGTTGTCCCAATATTTTGGTACCAGTACCAAAATTATTTCGATTCTTTTTGGTACTTTTCTAAATAAAGGGGACCACAAAAAATGGCATTATTGGCTTTATCGTAACAAAAATTCTTAGGGTACATTAAACTGTTTATTATGGCAATGTAGTCCTTAAAAAAATAGTGAACATACTAGACAACTTGTCTTTTATTAGTAAGTAGACAAACAAAGGCTTCTAATTAGTCTGCTGACATATGCAGTAACATATTGTGTCATTTATCTACCTATTATTTTGTCAACATTATTAAGGACAAGTGGTAGAAAATGAATTACTAATCTACTTTTTCATTTACTGTTAATATCTGCTTATTTTCTATTTTAACATGTTCTATCTACACTTCTGTTAAAATGTAATAATCACTTATTCTTCTGTTGTTTGATACTTTACATTAGTTTTGGATAATACCACAAATGTAGGTAAGAATCCGATACCAAGTAGATACAGGATCCTACATTGGTCATATGCAAAGTCCTCATGTGTCCAGGGACATATTTCCTGAGTTTATAAACATAATATGAATTTTAAAAAAACGAAAGATGTTGGGATGCCAAAAAATAGACGTAATCATAGTAGTATCGACTAGATACGCTTGGTTTGTACTTGGTATCTTTACAGTGTATGTTAGGTGTAGATCCACCCATGGCATTTGTTTACATTGTCACACCGGTGGGCTACAGTGTGTAGTGAAGCATGTTTAGCTATTCCTCTTCCTCCAGTGATAATGTTACATGTAAGAAACTTACTTCATTTGTCACCATGGAGGCGAGGATTAGTGATTTAGAAGTAGCGGACCGGTACTTTTCAGAGGCAGTATAGTACTGAATATGATTCATTAGTATCACGGTACTATACTAATACCAGTATACCGTACAATCCTAGGTGGAACTCATAAAATGTAAATAATGTGTAAAAGTCCATTCATGTCAGCAATTTGACTTCAAATGTAAAACTATATTAACTCATTGCATGCAACGTGGGATACGTCAAGCCTTTATTTGTTCTAATTTTGATGATCATGGCTTATAGTTTTTGAAAATCCCAAATGTTCTGATATTTTCAATTTAAGGTTTTAATAAGCTGTAAGCCATATTCAGCAAAATGTTATTAAAAGAAGGCTTGAAATATCTTGAGTTGCATGTTAACAGCCAAAGCCATATATTAGTTTCACCTTGTAAATCTAAACAAACCTTTGCATGATATTACTTTTTTTTTTTTAAATCAGTATATTTTTAAGGGAGCTGACAATTCTTAAAAGTTTTGAAAATGTTCCTAAACGCACATTATTTTGCTACTTTCACATTTGTTTTATTTTGTTGAATTCTACAGAATAATATTTACTTATTTTCTAAAAATATTTTTTTCTATACTACGTATGTGCCTCTTATGACCACACTGTTGCCTTTGCAAGGTCATGTTATCTCTCTAAACTAAACAGAAAAGTTATGTTAATCCGCCCATTTGTTCTCTTTTTTTTTTTCCAAAAGGGAATTGATAGGAGCACTGATAAAGAATCAATATTGTTGTTTTTTTCCTACATTTAAAACACTTCCTTGCGGTGGATCTTTGGTCAAAATTGTGCATTGGTTATGTTTTACAGACCTTCAAACCATTTTCTGACCGTCTCTTCGGGATGCTCCATTTTGTAAGTGGTCTTATTCACGTGCCTCCACTTTGACAGCCCCTTGGTAGTTTTTAGAGCTTACACATCGAGTCTACTGACAGAAATAAGAACCATTCGCTACTTTGTATTACAAATGGCAACAGCGGAGGATGCGTGTGCAATGTACGAGCCAGTCTGCCCAACAACGAGAGGATAGAGAAATATAAGGAACTTGTTGACTACAACGTTGGACTACGATGGCGGACTTGTGCAAAGGCCTTTGGGTAAAACTTCACCATATGTGGAGATATCCGCTACGCCTCTGTGGTTTGATTTAAAATGTTTGGGGACAAAACAGGTGCCAATAGGTAAGAAAAGTTGGTTTTGCATGATAGGTCCCCGCTAAAACATTCACATTTTGCACAATGAGATGTGTAACGATCTGGCAGTTTCAGTTTATGTGTGGTTTTGGAGCTGTCCATCTGTTCGTGAGACCGTGAACACATCCGTGGCTGAGCTTTAGTGTGTGTGCGCTTCGACGCAAATGAAAGCGCCATTCAAGAGTGGCTGTTGAGAAGACTGATAGTTTGTTT
The DNA here is from genome assembly GCF_033978785.1 of Entelurus aequoreus. Taxonomy (NCBI): domain Eukaryota; kingdom Metazoa; phylum Chordata; class Actinopteri; order Syngnathiformes; family Syngnathidae; genus Entelurus; species Entelurus aequoreus. Next base: position 17,731,818 of record NC_084740.1, on the reverse strand, counting down.
TGGTGTGTTTGCGGCGGGAAATTACCAGTTTTGCTCAACAAAGTGATTGATTTTTGTTGTTCCGTTTGTTTTGTTTAGAGCAGTGGTATCCAGTGGTATGTCAAAGAATCACTTCATTAAAAATAT
>NC_084740.1:17701692-17726692 GCF_033978785.1 Entelurus aequoreus | reverse complement strand
AATTTAAGTGTTTTTTTTTTTTTTACCTGGGTCAGTGATGGTCAAGCAATAATAATAACTACAAGAGGCAATTCCTGAAGGAATTGCATGTGAATGCTCCAATGCTGAAGTTGAACTGAACTGAAATGCTGACAGAATGTAGTATGAATGTAAGAATAGTTTGAATGTTGGAATGGTTTGAATGTTGAAGAGCTGACGCTGAACTGAAATGCTAAAGGAACGTAGGGTGAATGTAGGAATGGTTTAAATGTTGAAATTGTTAAAACGCTGAAATGGTTTGAATGTTGGAATGGTTTGAATGTTGAAGAGTTTGAATTTCCAGGAAAACCCGAATTTGGTTTGGAACTTGGGAAAGTGTTAGTTGGATGAGTGGAATGTGTTGATGTTGGAATGGGTTGAATAGGTTGAAAAATGTGGGAATTGTGCAACTTGGAAAAATGTCCCATTCATTTTAATGGGAACTTTCTGGAAATTTTGGGAGAATCTGAATTTTTTCGAAAAATGATTAGGAGCATGAATGTCCTAAATGAGCTGAATTGGTTGGCGTTGGAATTGTTTAAATCGGGCAAGAAATGTGGTAAATGGTTTTAGGGAATTTCGGGAAAATTGGGAGTTTCAATTTCCAGAATGGTGGAATGTGTTAAAGGTGGGATGGTTTGAATGGGTTGAAGAATGTGGGAATTGTGGAAGTTAGAAAAATGGCCAATTCATTTTGAATGGGGAAAATCCACAAAAAAAAGAAATTATGGGAAATCCGTGAATTTGTTTTGGAATGGTTGAAGTAGAGCACACAATTCCTGAATAGGCTAAATATTTGGAAGTTGGAACGGTTTGAATCAGATGAAAAATGTGGGGATTGTGGGAATTTCCCCAAAATTTGGGAATTTCTGGAAAAGCGGGAATTTTTTGGAAAATGGTAAAAAACTTGAATGGTCTGAATGAGTTGAAATGCTTGGTGTTGACATTTTTCAAATCGGTCGATAAATGTTTTAGTAGTAACTAGGGATGTCCGATAATGGCTTTTTGCCGATATCCGATATGCCGATATTGTCCAACTCTTTAATTACCGATACCGATATCAACCGATACCGATATCAACCGATATATACAGTCGTGGAATTAACACATTATTATGCGTAATTTGGACAACCAGGTATGGTGAAGGTAAGGTACTTTTTAAAAAAATGAATCAAATAAAATAAGATAAATAAATTAAAAACATTTTCTTGAATAAAAAAGAAAGTAAAACAATATAAAAACAGTTACATAGAAACTAGCAATTAATGAACATTTTTAAAATTAACTGTTAAAGGTTAGTATTATTAGTGGACCAGCAGCACGCACAATCATGTGTGCTTACGGACTGTATCCCTTGCAGACTGTATTGATATATATTGATATATAATGTAGGAAGCAGAATATTAATAACAGAAAGAAACAACCCTTTTGTGTGAATGAGTGTGAATGAGTGTAAATGGGGTGGGTTGGTGCACTAATTGTAAGTGTATCTTGTGTTTTTTATGTGGATTTAATAAAAAAAAATAAAATAAAATAAAAACGATACTGATAATAAAAAAAACGATACCGATAATTTCCGATATTACATTTTAACGCATTTATTGGCCGATAACATCTCTAGTAGTAACATGTTGCATTAAGAAATGGTATTACGGAATTCCTGGAATTTCGTGAAAACCGGGAATTTTTCCAGTTCAAAAAACAACTTTGTTTTTGGTCCTGATTAAGAGGAATGTTTTGATGGTGGAACGGTTGAAATGCGTTGAAAAACGTGGAAGGAGTAAAACCAGGAAATTCTAGAAAATCCTGGAATTTTTTTTAACTTGGAAGAGGAAAAGTTTGAATTTCCAGAATAGTGGAATATGTTGAAGGTGAAATGGTTTGAATAGGTTGAAACATTTGGAAATGGTGGAAGTTTGAAAAATGGCCAACTCATTTTGATTGGGAAAAAAATGACCCGGAAAACCTGGAATTCTGGGAAATGTGAAAATGTTTGGAATTTTTCAAGGGAAAGCCCGCCATTCCCGGATAGGCTGAACAGTTTGAAGTTGGAACGGTTTGAATCGGGTGAACAATGTGGAAGGTAGAGCGCGCCAAAATCTGGAGAAGAAGAAAAATAATAACAAATAAGATGCATGTTGGTGTAGAAATTCATGTGTGAATGCTTTGTAGCATTCACACAATAAGAAGAATGACAACCACAGACCTACAATTTACACTTCATCAAAGATAGAGTATGCTACAAAAATGTCTGTTAAAGGCCTACTGAAATGATTTTTTAAAATTTAAACGGGAATAGCAGATCCATTCTATGTGTCATACTTGATCATTTCGCGATATTGCCATATTTTTGCTGAAAGGATTTAGTAGAGAAAATCGATGATAAAGTTCGCAACTTTTGCTCGCTGATAAAAAAAAAGCCTTGCCTGTACCGGAAGTAGCGTGACGTCACAGGAGCTAGTATTCCTCACAATTCCCCATTGTTTACAATGGAGCGAGAGAGATTCGGACCGAGAAAGTGATGATTACCCCATTAATTTGAGCGAGGATGAAAGATTCGTAGATGAGGAACGTTACAGTGAACGACTTGAGAGGCAGTGATGGACGTATCTTTTTTCGCTCTGACCGTAACTTAGGTACAAGCTGGCTCATTGGATTCCACACTCTCCTTTTTCTATTGTGGATCACGGATTTGTATTTTAAACCACCTCGGATACTATATCCTCTTGAAAATGAGAGTCGAGAACGCGAAATGGACATTCAGTGCCTTTTATCTCCATGACAATACATCGACGAAATGCTTTAGCTACGAGCTAACGTGATAGCATCGTGCTTTAACCGCATATAGAAACAAAAAAAATAAACCCCTGACTGGAAGGATAGATAGAAAATCAACAATACTATTAAACCGTGGACATGTAAATACACGGTTAATGCTTTCCAGGCTGGCGAAGGTTAACAATGCTGTGCTAACGACGCCATTGAAGCTAACTTAGCAACTTAGCAACCAGACCTCACAGAACTATGTACTCTCTTCTTTTTCTATTGTGAATCACGGATTTGTATTTTAAACCACCTCGGATACTATATCCTCTTGAAAATGAGAGTCGAGCACGCGAAATGGACATTTAAAGTGACTTTTATCTCCAAGACAATACATCGGTGACACACTTAGCTACTGAGCTAGCGCGATAGTATCGTTCTCAAATGAAGATAGAAACAAAATAAATAAACCCCTGACTGGAAGGATAGATAGAAAATCAACAATACTATTAAACCGTGGACATGTAAATACACGGTTAATGATTTCCAGGCTGGCGAAGGTTAACAATGCTGTGCTAACGACGCCATTGAAGCTAACTTAGCAACCAGACCTCACAGAACTATGTACTCTCTCCTTTTTCTATTGTGAATCACGGATTTGTATTTTAAACCACCTCGGATACTATATCCTCTTGAAAATGAGAGTCGAGCACGCGAAATGGACATTTAAAGTGACTTATCTCCAAGACAATACATCGGTGACACACTTAGCTACTGAGCTAGCGCGTAGCATCGTTCTCAAATGAAGATAGAAACCCATCAACAGCCGTGCTCACCTGCATTCCAGCGATCAACGGCACGACGAAGGACTTCATCCGTGGGTTTGGCGGCAAGCATCGGCTAGGCATAGTAAGTAGTCCTTGTTGTGTTGCTGTAAGTATTGTAATGCCCCGCATTGGAGAAGGAGTCACACAGATGAGGAAGCGCTGCTCAATCGCTTTATTAAAAAGCGGTAACTGGTTGTAGTTCAAAAAGTAACGCACACACATACACAAGCTGCTGTTAGCCAAAACTCACGCTCACACACACAAGTTCTCCGCCAACTCACTCGCGCATGCGCGTTCCCCAAACCCTTAAAGACAGTACACTAATGCAAATATCACAGATATTACAGTATTGTACTTAGCCGCTAAGACACCGATCGATCCCACCTACAACGTTCTTCTTTGCAGTCTCCATTGTTCATTAAACAAATTGCAAAAGATTCACCAACACAGATGTCCAGAATACTGTGGAATTTTGGGATGAAAACAGAGCTTTTTTGTATTGGATCCAATGGGGTCCGAATACTTCCGTTCTCTCCGTGACGTCACGCGCATACGTCATATCTAGACGTTTTCAACCGGAAGTGTGGCGGGAATTTTAAAATTGCACTTTATAAGTTAACCCGGCCGTATTGGCATGTGTTGCAATGTTAAGATGTCATCATTGATATATAAACTATCAGACTGCGTGGTTGGTAGTAGTGGGTTTCAGTAGGCCTTTAAGTCCTATGTTACTTCTCTGAGATGACATCAACACATGTTTAAAATGGTACATAAAATTGAACTTGGGCAGTATAAAAATGTTATGACGGAACCAGGGGCATAGCACCCAATTATAGGCCCCCATACACCAGACTTCTAAAGAGCCCCCCATCCCACTCTAAATCCAACGCCACCAACCCATACACCAGGGGTGTCCAAAGTGCGGGCCGGGGGCCATTTGCGCCCTGCAGCTAATTGTTTACCGGCCCGCCACACATTCTGGAAATACTATTGTAAAAATAAAAAAAAGAACATTAAAAAAAGTGGAATGAGGTGAAATCTAACAAGAAAAAGTTGCAATGTTGACAAAAAAGCTGCCATGCAGGCTGTTTTTTTTCTTCTTTTGTCTTTCTTCCTTTTTCTTTTTTTGCCATTGCTCAAAAAAAAAATATATGACAAAAAATCCATGTTATAATGAATTATTTTCAGGGCTCCAATTACTTCAAATATTTCACTTTAAAATGTTTTATGTGGTAAATATTGCATATATTGTGTAGTAGCCATATAAAAACATCAAAGTTTTTTGACAAAAGCGCATAAAAAAAACAAAATAATAGTTCCAGAATAAAATGGACAGATATATCTGAAGTTCATCTCGTAACTTAAGTGTTGAAAGCAAAAGAAAAACCTAATAAAAATGTATCACTTTATGAGTGGGGCACCTTTTGGATCCCAAATATATTTAGTGATTTTTTATTTATCTTTTCACTGTGATTACTCAAAAATATGAAATAAATAAAATCAATGGTGTCCTGCATTATTGATCTTTTAGGGCTCTAATTACTAAATACTGCATATTTCAGTTTTACTATAAAAAAACGAAGTTGTTTTTGACAGAAAAGCCATAAAACGTTTTTTTTTTTAATTTTTATTACTTTATATCAACTTGAAGTTCATATAGAGATTTACTGTAAGCGTTAAATAATTAAAAAAAAATAATAATCTGACTTATTTTTAACATTTTAATGACTGAGACCCTTTATGGTCCCCGGGACCCCTAAAGGTAAAATAAATAAAAAATGCATATATTTTGTTATGGTTTGAAAATTAAAAATATCAAAATGGCCCCCAATGTTTCCGTGTGCGGCCCTCAGTGGAAAAAGTTTGGACACCCTGCCATACACACTATATTGCCAAAAGTATTTGGCCACCTGCCTTGACTCACATATGAACATTCCTATCCTGGATCATTCAAAGTTCCTTTCATGGGAACTACACTCAAAAAAGTGAACTTTGTGAGTTGTTGAATGAAATAAATGCACCTATCCAATATGTAATTAACATTTCTGTGTTCGCTGTTGAAACCTCGGCCAGTTTAGTAGGTTTAACTTAAACTGGAGACCTGTTAAAGCCAAAAAAAAGCCCGTTGAATAAATACCACGTAACAGCGCTAGGTGAATCGCACAATCCAAACCGTACACACTATTGTCCTAGATGTGTTTCCATAGAGAACGACATTGTGGCGGCAGCATCTGCAATTTGGAGAATTTGAAAAACTACACTTAGGCTGGAATGATGGAAATGATAAGGTTGGATAAATGTCACTTAAGACAAGAGTTTTAGTTTTTTCTGAAGATGTAACTGAAGGTTTATTTGTTCTGTTTTGGAAGATGTTGAGGACAACCAAGAGACTATTGAGCAGACGGTCCTGGGAATCTTCACCATAAGCAAAGAGGGTGCGGAACCCACAGACGACCTGGAAGATGTTGGAATAATCATCAAAGGTGTGGAAGTGCTTCATGACCTTGGTGACGTTGCAAATGCACTTGCCATGTTATTTGGCCTCATTTACTCACTGGACTTGAGCTACCCAGCAAACTTGAAGTACACGTTGGAGGTTTTCCAAATAATTGTGATGGAACTGGATGGCACCAACTTCTCAACAAAAAGGCCCAAGTGCTAAAAAAACAAACTATTTGAAGGAACTTCTTAGACATTGCATGTGGAGTGGCGAACATTTAATTCATCAATCAATCAAAGTTTATTTATATAGCCTTAAAGGCCTACTGTAACCCACTACTACCGACCACGCAGTCTGATAGTTTATATATCAATGATGAAATCTTAACATTGCAACACATGCCAATACGGCCGGGTTAGATTAGTAAAGTGCAATTTTAAATTTCCCGCTAAATATTCTGCTGAAAACGTCTCGGTATGATGACGTTTGCGCGTGACGTCACGGATTGTGCGGACATATTGGGACACCATTGTGGCCAGCTATTAAGTCGTCTGTTTTCATCGCAAAATTCCACAGTATTCTGGACATCTGTGTTGGTGAATCTTTTGCAAATTGTTTAATGAACAATGAAGACAGCAAAGAAGAAAGCTGTAGGTGGGAAGCGGTGTATTAGCGGCTGGCTGCAGCGACACAACCAGGAGGACTTTGAATTGGATAGCAGACGCGCTACCGTGAGTACGCAGCTTTGCTTCCAAACATGTGATCGCTTGCCCGTACGTGCGTGCCGCTATGTGCATGTCATGTACGTAACTTTGGGGAAATATATGTGCTGTATGAACTTTACGGAGGTGAACGGTACTTTGGGCTGTGGGATTGAGTGTGTTGTGCGGGTGTTTAAATTGTTTTGGTGGGTTATATGGACGGGAGGGGGAGGTGTTTGTTATGTGGATTAATTTGTGGCATATTAAATATAAGCCTGGTTGGGTTGTGGCTAATAGAGTATATATATGTCTTGTGTTTATTTACTGTTTTAGTCATTCCCAGCTGAATATCAGGTCCCACCCGCCTCTCACAGCATCTTCCCTATCTGAATCGCTTCCACTGCCCTCTAATCCTTCACTCTCACTTTCCTCATCCACAAATCTTTCATCCTTGCTCAAATGAATGGGGTAATCGTCGCTTTCTCGGTCCGAATCGCTCTCGCTGCTTGTGGCCATGATTGTAAACAATGTGCAGATGTGAGGCGCTCCACAACCTGTGACGTCACGGTACAGGCAAGGCTTTTTTATCAGCGACCAAAAGTTGCGAACTTTATCGTCGATGTTCTCTACTAAATCCTTTCAGCAAAAATATGGCAATATCGCGAAATGATCAAGTATGATACATAGAATAGACTTGCTATCCCCGTTTAAATAAGAACATTTCATTTCAGTAGGCCTCTAAATCTAAACCCTAAAGCTCAGAAAATCTGCAGACTCCTCCCACCCCCACCAAGGACTGTTTTCACTGCTGGACTCTAGAAAGAGGTTCCGCAGCCTCCGTAGCAGAACCTCCAGGTTCTGTAACAGCTTCTTCCCTCAGGCCATAAGACTCTTGAACGCATTAAAATAATCCCCTCAATTCCCCCCTAAAATGGTTTAACTCGCTGGAATATAAAGACAATATAACATACATCCATAAACGTGGATGCATATGCAAAAGTGCAATATATTTATCAGTACAGTAATTTATTTATTTATATCTGCACCTTATTGCTCTTTTATCCTGCACTACAACCAGCTAATGCAACAAAATGTTGTTCTTATCTGTACTGTGAAGTTCAAATTTGAATGACAATAAAAGGAAGTCTAAGTCTAAGTCTAAATCACGAGTGTCTCAAAGGGCTGCACAAGCCACAACGACATCATCAGATCCCACATCAGGGCAAGGAAAAACTCAACCCAATGGGATGGCAATGAGAAACCGTGGTCTAAGGCAGCACAGAGGAAAACTCGAAGGAGAGGTTTCATCCCAAATGATCTGGCAGAAAAAACTGTCTTGGATCTACATATTGAACTGTTTTAATTAGGAGTGGAATTGTTTTGTTTTCAAACAATTAAGAGACTTGCAAAACGTTCACAAAATGCACAATGCTGAAGCCAGGGAGAAAAAAATTGAAATGTTTGCTACAGTGCACAGAACTACAGCAATTTCAGGGTTGTTAGTTATCAAAGATTTCATTTTAAAGTTTTCTGTAACATAAGAAAAATGTTTATGTAAACATTCGGCCATTTTCACTGCCTCCTTTTGGAAAGCTTCTCAGGTTCTGTTCAAATGGTTTTGAAGTTATTTTCTAACCTTGAGACATGAGGAAAAGCAAAATGTAATAATTACATTATACTTATATAAGAGGTCTGAGGGCCGTGAAATGGGCCACATAAAATATCAATACCGTATTGACATATAATATATATAATGTAAGGCCACTCTAAATAGACTTTGCAGCCTTTTTTCTTTGTAAAAAATACAGGTATACACTACTGTTCAAAAGTTTGGGGTCACCCAAACAATTTTGTGGAATAGCCTTCATTTCTAAGAACAAGAATAGACTGTCGAGTTTCAGATGAAAGTTCTCTTTTTCTGGCCATTTTGAGCGTTTAATTGACCCCACAAATGTGATGCTCCAGAAACTCAATCTGCTCAAAGGAAGGTCAGTTTTGTAGCTTCTGTAACGAGCTAAACTGTTTTCAGATGTGTGAACATGATTGCACAAGGGTTTTCTACTCATCAATTAGCCTTCTGAGCCAATGAGCAAACACATTGTACCATTAGAACACTGGAGTGATAGTTGCTGGAAATGGGCCTCTATACACCTATGTAGATATTGCACCAAAAAACAGACATTTGCAGCTAGAATAGTCATTTACCACATTAACAATGTATAGAGTGTATTTCTTTAAAGTTAAGACAGGTTTAAAGTTATCTTCATTGAAAAGTACAGTGCTTTTCCTTCAAAAATAAGGACATTTCAATGTGACCCCAAACTTTTGAACGGTAGTGTATGTCTGTGTCAATACAGTAGTTTATCACTTGGCATTGAGGTGAAACAAAACAAAAGTTACTGATGTTTTGCCCTCTTTCATCACACCATGTACAGTTACAATGCTATGAGTACAGTATAAGAACAAATATATTACTTTTTAAATCCATTTCCATCTAAATTCATCAATGAGAGAATATTGCGTTGCTGTTGGAGGATAACGTTACATGCTATATGAGCGTATTCCGGCCTCATTTGTTGAAGATTGGATCTTGTCCTTTCAGCATTTGCAATATTGCTTGGAAACTGAGCAAATCATGGGAACAGTAAGAGGGATGATGGGCAGCATCCTCCAAGATTGTTTCTGACAATAAGCAACAATCAAAACCCTCATTCTTTGATTTCCTGCTCTGGTTTTCATCAAATGTAAAAAAATAAAATGAAAAGTCGTTCTACAGGTCTTCTTAATGCTGTGTTTGTTTAGCAAACAACTCAGAGTTTAAAGGCCTACTGAAACCCACTACTACCGACCACGCAGTCTGATAGTTTATATATCAATGAGGAAATCTTAACATTGCAACACATGCCAATACGGCCGGGTTAGATTAGTAAAGTGCAATTTTAAATTTCCCGCAAAATATCCTGCTGAAAACGTCTCGGTATGATGACGTTTGCGCGTGACGTCACGGATTGTATCGGACATTTTGGGACACCATTGTGGCCAGCTATTAAGTCGTCTGTTTTCATCGCAAAATTCCACAGTATTCTGGACATCTGTGTTGGTGAATCTTTTGCAATTTGTTTAATGAACAATGGAGATAGCAAAGAAGAAAGGTGTAGGTGGGAAGCGGTGTATTAGCGGCCGGCTGCAGCAACACAAACACGTAGCGGCTATGTCATAGCCGGTGTTTCATTGTTTACATTCCCGAACGATGACAGTCAAGCTTTACCATTGGCCTGTGGAGAACTGGGACAACATAGACACTTACCAGGAGGACTTTGAGTTGGATACGCGCTACCGTGAGTATGCAGCTGCGGCTTCCAAACATTTGATCGCTTGCCCGTACGTGCGTGCCGCTATGTGCATGTCACGTACGTAACTTTGGGGAAATATATGTGCTGTACGAACTTTGGGGAGGTGAACGGTACTTTGGGCTGTGGGATTGAGTGTGTTGTGCGGGTGTTTGATTTGTGTTGGCGGGTTATATGGACGGGAGGGGGGAGGTGTTTGTTATGTGGGATTAATTTGTGGCATGTTAAATATAAGCCTGGTTGTGTTGTGGCTAATAGAGTATATATATGTCTTGTGTTTATTTACTGTTTTAGTCATTCCCAGCTGAATATCAGGTCCCACCCGCCTCTCACAGCATCTTCCCTATATGAATCGCTCCCACTGCCATCTAGTCATTCACTCTCACTTTCCTCATCCACAAATCTTTCATCCTCGCTCAAATTAATGGGGAAATCGTCGCTTTCTCGGTCCGAATCTCTCTCGCTGCTGGTGGCCATGATTGTAAACAATGTGCAGATGTGAGGAGCTCCACAACCTGTGACGTCACGCTACTTCCGGTACAGGCAAGGCTTTTTATCAGCGACCAAAAGTTGCGAACTTTATCGTCGATGTTCTCTACTAAATCCTTTCAGCAAAACTATGGCAATATCGCGAAATTATCAAGTATGACACATAGAATGGATCTGCTATCCCCGTTTAAATAAGAAAATCTCATTTCAGTAGGCCTTTAAGCCCCATTTACAGGTTCAACTCAAAACATTTGAATATCGTGCAAAAAGTCCATTTATGTCAGCAATTTAACTTCAAATGTCAAACTAAAACTGATATAAACTCATTGCATGCAAAGTGAGATATGTCAAGCCTGTATTTGCTATAATTTTGACGATCATGGCTTACAGTTTTTGACAACTCCACATTTTCTGAGATTTTCAGTTTGAGGTTTTCTTAAGCTGTAAACCATAATCATCAAAATTGCATCAAAACGAAAGCTTGGAATGTCATGAATTGCATGTTACGAGCCTATGTCATGTTAGTTTCAACTTGTAAATGTAATTGTTGGAATAAATAAAGCTTTGCATGAAATTCGTATTTTCTTAGTTTCACTTGTATTCATCGTTTAGATTAAACCTTGTTTTTTGTCAACCCTGCTCGGTATTTGACAAAAATGTTCGCCAAACTTTTGCCTAAGTGTTTCTAAACCGTCTGGATTATAACGATTGCATGCAACTAACAAATCTGTTCCTCTGCATATTATGTGACTGCTAAATACCCCACCATGGGTCCCAATGGTGCGAGTGCCACTTAAAGCAGGTGAGAAATACGAGTACAGGGGTCGGCAACCCAAAACGTTGAAAGAACCATATTGGACCAAAGATACAAAAAACAAATCTGTTTGGAGCCGCAAAAAATTCAAAGCCGTATATAAGTCTTATAATGAAGACAACACATGACGTAAGTGTCTATAATAGCTATAATAGCCTACTATCAAAATGACTATGTGTCGCAGGCTGAAGCAAATCTTCGTTTACAGAAATGTTGTAATGTAAAATTTATTCTACACATTTTTACAACATTATAAAACCATTAGTAAATCAGAGGCTACTCAGGTGAGATAACTCCTGGAAATGACTGTATTAGAATGACCAAAGTGTGTGTCCAAGTTAAAGGAAACGGCAGGCTGTCATCTTTTAATAGATTTGTTACAATCTTTGCAAGCTGGGTAATGTTTGCTGTGGTCTGGAACAACATGGCACACAAACAACTACAGTATCTCAAATATGTCATCAGACATGCACAACTAAATTATATAAAAAGAGGATAAAAGTAAAGGATATTAAATGAGCTCAAATATACCTACAAACGAGGCATAATGATGCAATATGTACATACAGCTAGCCTAAATAGCATGTTAGCATCGATTAGCTTGCAGTCGTGCACTGACCAAATATGCCTGATTAGCACTCCAACAAGTCAATAACATCAACAAAGCTCACCTTTGTGCATTCACGCACAGCATAAAACTTTTGGTGGACAAAATGAGACAAAGAAGGAGTGGAAGATTTTACATGTAAACAAACTGTTGCGTCACAGTCCACACTATGGTGAGTTCAAGAACCACCGAAATTAGTAGAACAAAACGATGTTCACCAAATAGTGTCATCAGTGAAGCATACACACAAACATTCAACAGTGGTAGTTGTAACAATTGGGAAGGTTTGTGTCATGTTTGTCCTCAAACAAAAAACATACTAAAACAATTATATTTTCTGCATCTTTTTCCATTTTCAATATTTTTTTAAAAAAATGCTCCAGGGAGCCACTAGGGCGACGCTAAAGAGCCGCATGCGGCCCAAGAGCCGCGGGTTGATGAGCCCCGCACGAGTGAATTAAAAAAATTAATTGTAGCAATTTGAAAGGTGACATCCGTCCACATAAACAATACATTTAATTGTGCCGAAGGAATAACAAATCAAATAACCTAATGTTGCAAAAGGGGTCAGAGTGATCACTCTCAGAGATCATGAACGATCAAATACGTTTAGAAGTTCAGTTCCTCCTACGCTCCTCATCATCTTTGCCCACAATAGTCTTTAATAAAAGGTTAAAGTGATATGAAATGTTCGTTCATCCATTTCATTTGTCATTTATATGTGTATACAATTTATTGTTGTTGTCTGGAACTTTCTGCACCGAAAAACAGGTTTGACTATGCATGCTTATTAACAAGTAAGACTGAGAAATATTACATGTTTATAATAGTAAAAATGCAATATGTCTGACAAGTAGTAAGAAGCAGACATTATTTAATCACATCTTGTGTTTAAACATTACCCTTTTCAAATAGGGCTAGAAATGAAAAAATAGATGGATAAAAATGAAGACGCTGGGCCTTCTCTGCTGGTCTACCAGAAATCATGATTATGATTAAAGCTAAAATTATTTTTAAATTTTCTTTCCCCCAGAAGCCAGCTCAGCTGTTCTGGTGATGAAATGGGGAAATGCTCGCCACTTCCACTCGAATAAGCCGACGACGAGGGTCGAATAGGTCCTATAAAACGTGAGTTCAAATATTACATTTTTTCCCTTTTAATATGTTTTTTGCAATTTTAATTTTGACGGTAGTACATAACATGTTTTAATTGCTGATGCGTTTTAATTCGTTTTTAAATGCGTTAGAAAATAACCCGTTTTGTACACGGTTGATGCGTTTCCATGCCCAGTAGGGCGTAAATGTGTTCCTGTATGGTATTTTTCCAGCAATGGTCATGTGGTGACATCAGTTATGGTATTTTGAGAGGTAATCATTGAAGTCGGACATCACCGAAGGCCTAGGTGGGAAACGCACGGCCCGCCACTGAGAATAAGATGAGTATAAGATAAATGTAAAAATGACAAATTAACATGTGTAACTAGTTGCTATTTAACATTTTCACATAAAGTTATGTGATGTACTCCTTCCAAATATGTGCATAACTTTATGTTCTACATATAGAGACTTGAGCTACAACTCGTCCTTTGTACCGTAAGGTGTTGACTTCAACAGAGTACGCGCAGGCATCATGCATTAAAGATGACGAGTAGACCACTTTCTTTCACTTGTGAACATGAATGTGTGCAAACATGTAGAAGGCCACACAAATGCGCTGTTTGATGCATCCAGGCTCACCTGGAGGCGTAAAAAGGTGAAATGCTAAAGAAGGGCCGAGACTTTGATTTACAAAAAAAATAATAATAATTTACAAGTCATAGCTAGCTCATTCATCATGCTGAAGAGAAAAGCCCCAGCAGAAAGCATGAAAACTGGCAGAGTGTGCACATACACTCCCTGCATACATGCATAGCCATACAACTCTCTCTTGTGGATATCTGCCGTGTACACAAGCAGGAGCACACGCTCATGTTTACATGCATTAACAAGGGGTGGAACACGTATTCATACATTTATAATATTTTTTGGTTCGGGAAATTAGCTGTAGTACAAAGACGGATTGAGTTTCCATCCAGAACAATGAATTATAACTGCCTCACGGTGAAGTCACACGTCTACTTCTTTACTTTAAACCAGGGGTCGGCCACCCAAAATGTTGAAAGAGCCATATTGGACCAAAAATACAAAAAAAAAGAATGTGTCTGGAGCCACAAAAAATTAAAAGCCTTATATAAGTGTTATAGAAAAGGCAACACATGATGTGTCTGTATTAGCTATATTAGCCTACTATCAAATTGACTATGTGTCGCAGTCTGACACAAATCTTTGTTCACAGAAATGTTGTATTTTAATTTTTATTCTACACATTTTTGCAACATTGGAAATCATTAGTAACATGGAGGCTTCTAACAGGATGGATAACTCATTACTGGCTTATAATGGCCAAAGGTATAGATGTGTGTGTCCAAGTTAAAGGAAAAGGCAGGCTGTCTTCTTCTAATGGATTTATTACAATCTTTGCAAGCTGGGTAACGTTTGCTGTGGTCTGGAACAACATGGCACACAAACAACTATCAGAAATGCAGCCAATATTACATCCAGATAATGTGTCATGAGACATGCAAATATAAAGTAAATACACAGAGGACATAAGTAAAGGAAATTAAATTAACTCGAATATACCTACAAACGAGGTATGCAATATGTACATACAGCTAGCCTAAATAGCATGTTAGCATTGATTAGCTTGCAGTCATGCATTGACCAAATATGCCTGATTAGCACTCCAACAAGTCAATAGCATCAACAAAGCTCACCTTTGTGCATTCACGCACAGCATAAAACATTTGGTGGACAAAATGAGACAAAGAAGGAGTGGCATAAAACACGTCTTTCTGTGGCAGCGTCGGAAAAAAGTTGTACATGCAAACAAACTACGATGAGTAGGACAAAATGGTGCTTGACAAATACTCTCATCAGTGAAGCATGTTTAATATAAAAAGTGGGATTTCTAACAATTAGGAAGGTTTGTGTCATGTTTGTCCTCCTACAGAAAATATATTAAAACACTTTTTTTTTTTTTTTCTTCATCTTTTTCCATTCTCACACATCTTTCAAAGAGGTCCAGGGAGCCACTAGGGCGACGCTAAAGAGCCACATGCGGGTTTCTGACCCCTGCTTTAAACAGGATGTGTCCATGGCCTGGTCTAGGTCTTTAGTTTGGGAACACTTTAGTACACCTGCCAACTCTTCCAGATTTTACAGAGGATTCTCCATATTTGTCTTTTCTACTGACATCCCGACTGAAGTTACGAATCTCCCATATTGTGATCTCTGTGTGGATCTAAGATAATGTAACTTTTGCTCAGATGTCCAAAGATAACAAGTAGGTGGTCGATCGACAATCACTTTAATAAAACTAAAAACTACGCCAAAACATTTACAACCAGCTAAATGCATACTTTCACTTCTGTCTACCTCATGTCCATCCAATCACTATTCATGACACATTGAATGACTCTCAAACTGTCGAGAAATACAAACTCCCAAACCAGTGAAGTTGTCACGTTGTGTAAATGGTAAATAAAAACAGAATACAATGATTTGCAAATCCTTTTCAACTTATATTCAATTGAATAGACTGCAAAGACAAGATACTTAACGTTCAAACTGGAATTGTATTTTTATTTTTTGCAAATATTAGCTCATTTGGAATTTGATGCCTGCAACATGTTTCCAAAAAGCTGGCACAAGTGGCAAAAAGACTGAGAAAGTTGAGGAATGCTCATCAAAAACGTATTTGGAGTGAATAGGCTAATTGGGAACAGGTGGGTGCCATGATTGGGTATAAAAGGAGCTTCCATGAAATGCTAAGTCATTCACAAACAAGGATGGGGCAAGGGTCACCACTTTGTCAACAAATGCGTGAGCAAATTGTCGAACAGTTTAAGAACAACATTTCTCAACGAGCTTTTGCACGGAATTTAGGGATTTCACCATATGCGGTTCGTAATATCATCAAAAGGGTCAGAGAATCTGGAGAAATCATGGCAAGGCTGATCCCTCAGGCGGTACTGCATCAAAAAGCGACATCAGTGTGTAAAGGATATCACCACATGGGCTCAGGAACACTTCAGAAAACCACTGACAGTAACTACAGTTTGTCGCTACATCTGTAAGTGCAAGTTAAAACTCGACTATGCAAAGCAAAAGCCATTTATCAACAACACCCAGCTGGACCCAAGCTCATCTAAGATGGACAGATGCAAAGTGGAAAAGTGTTCTGTGGCGAGTCCTCCGCACCGTTAAATCATCACAAATTAACACCTGCGGCAATCTCACAGCACGGAACCTAACCCCAAACATGAATTAAATGGTTGCCTAGTATGGAGCTTAGACTAAAAAGCATGGAAGAAGATCCACTGGGTTGCAAACACCAAATGTTAGCAGCTTTGTAACTATAAATGACATAATTGATTAAAAAAATTAAATAAAATGTTATTCTGGAGTTAAAAAGAACTGAAAACTGTGACCACAAAAACCGCGACAAGATAATGGATTTTATGAACCGTTTCAACCCTACAGTACAGCCAAGCCATTTGCTAACTGGAGTCACGGCTCATAACAATGTCAGGGAAAAGAAAAACCCTGAATTGTGAAAGTCTCCTGTTTGGGAACACTTTCACTTACCGGTGAAATACGGAACACACAAGTGGATTAGACAAAAGCAATGTGCCAACATTGTTCAATTGTATTCAGGAACGGAGCCACAGGCTCAAACTATCAATGCTGCACTTAGGGCAATGAGGAACTTTCTTTTCCTAAAAAAATAAATAAAAATACATATCTAACAGTTACTGCTCTACTTGCACTTTCCTTGTAAACTGTAATACATTATTACATATTTATTTGTTAAATTAATTACAAATTGTATTAATTGTAAAAACATTTACTTATTTTAAAACTCTTTTTTCTTCGTATGATCATGTGTCATGTTTTGCATTTTGTTCCCTTGCCGTACTAAAAATAAACCTTCGTTCAACTTTAAACTACAGATTATGGCTTACATTATACCCTTATGAGGTACATACACTATATTGCCAAAAGTATTCGGCCACTCATCCAAATGATCAGAATCAGGTGTCCTAATCACTTGGCCCGGCCACAGGTGTATAAAATCAAGCACTTAGGCATGGAGACTGTTTCTACAAACATTTGTGAAAGAATGGGCCGCTCTCAGTGATTTCCAGCGTGGAACTGTCACAATAAATCCAGTCGTGGATTTGCCATCTGGCAATCTGATGGACCAGTCTGGGTTTGGAGGTTGCCAGGAGAACGGTACATTTCGGACTGCGTTGTGCCAAGTGTGACATTTGGTGGAGGAGGAATTATGGTCCGGGGTTGTTTTTCAAGAGTTGGGCTTGGTGCCTTAGTTACAGAGAAAGGACATTTGAATGCTCCAGGATACCAAAACATTTTGGACAATTCCATGCTCCCAACCTTGTGGGAACAGTTTGGAGCGGGCCCCTTCCTCTTCCAACATGACTGTGCACAAAGCAAGGTCCATAAATGACATGAATGACAGTGTCTGGTGTGGATGAACTTGACTGGCCTGCACAGAGTCCTGACCTGAAACCGATAGAACACCATTGGGATGAATTAGAACGGAGACTGAGAGCCAGGCCTTCTCCACCAACATCAGTGGGTGACCTCACCAATGCGCTTTTGGAAGAATGGTGGAAAATTCCTATGAACACACACTGCAACCTTGTGGACAGCCTTCCCGGAAAAGTTGAAGCTGTAATAGCTGCAAAAGGTGGACCGACATCATATTGAACCCTATGGGTTAGGAATGGGATGGCACTTCAAGTTCATATGTGAGTCAAGGCAGGTGGCCTAATACTTTTGGCAATATAGTTTATATACCAGGGGCGAGCCGTGCGTTTCCCACTTAGGCCTTCAGTAATGTCCGACTTCAACGATTACCTCTGAAAATACCATAATTGATGTCACCACATGACCATTGCTGGAGAAATACTATACAGGAACACATTTACGCACTACTGGACATTGAAACACATCAACAGTGTACAAAACAGGTTATTTTCTGGCGCATTTAAAAATCTATTAAAGCGCATCAGCAATTAAAACATATCTTATGTGCTACTGTCAAAATATGAATTGCAAAAAACATTACAAGTGAAAAAATTAAATATTTTAACTCATATTTTCTAGCACCTATTCGACGCCGTATAAGCCAGTGGTACCCCTCGTCGTCGACTTATTCGAGTGGAAATGGCGAGCATTTCCCCATTTCATCGCCAGAACAGCTGAGCTAGCTTCCGGGGTTGGCCGACATGGTCTCACAAGATGTACTTTTTTCTTTAAATATCCTTCTTGAAAATGGCCTTACAAATATATATCTGCCACCTAATCAACGTTTTGTTCTCCTCTGCTATCTCGGTCTGGCTACGACGCAACACATCCTGCTTCCTGCTAAATTGAAACTTGTGAATGGATACTCACTTTGGAATGACAAGTGAGTATCCAATCACAGTCTTGTTAACATCAGGCTACCTAGATAGGCTACTGTCAACAACTTGTGATCCGATTGGCTATCGCAACTGTCTATCAACTCTGTGTGTTCTCAAATTCATCCGCTAACAGTCCCGATGAGTATCCAATCACAGGACGTGTAAATGTCACGTTCAACGTGAGGCCATCTAGAAGGCCTTACTGACAACAACTTGAGATCTGATTGGCTATCGCAATTATCTATCAACTGTATGTCCCCGTTCACTTATAGTGCACGGACGCCCGCATTGTTGGTTAGAAGGCCCCGGGCAGATTTGGTACAGCATGGCAACATAAGCTAGCTGAATTCTGATTGGATACAAACTAAAACTAAAAACAAGCATAATATGACATGAAGAGAATATGAATACTTTTAGATATTTAGGGAATGTAAATAAAAAAAGTATTTTATCTTTAATTATGATCATGATTTCTGGTTATGTTAGGCCAGCAGAGAAGGCCTTGTTGGCCATGACAGCACACCACTCATACATACATATTCTGTACACACGTGAGGAAATTCATTAATTGTTCTGATGTTGCAAATGATAAAACAAATAGAAATAAAATCCACAAACCCTCTTTCCAAATCTTAGTAAAACTGACATATCACTATTGGAGGGGACGAGGAAGAGGCGGCACAGGTGAGAAGAAAACAAACAAAGACTGAAAGTGATATATGAGAAAAACAGAGTGTTCCCAATGCTGCAAATGAAGCCAAAATGAACCAAAAGTTAAATCCACTGTAAAGATGGTGTCGTTTTCCTCAGTGGTTGCCCTCCAAACAGGAGATAATTACGGAAGCTTTAGTTGCGCCAGGCCCAGAATGGCTTTGTGTGTTGTGTGTTTGCACATTGCTTACTAGAATAGGCTGGTGTGATCAGAGCGCCGTCTGGGATGGAGGAAGCTAAATATAACACATGTGCACGCGCAGTTGTAAGAGTAGTACAGGCGGAATTTGGTCAGTATCTACAAACCCCAAAAACCAGTGAAGTTGGCACGTTGTGTAAATGGTAAATAAAAACAAAATACAATGATTTGCAAATCCTTTTCAACTTATATTCAATTGAATAGACTGCAAAGACAAGATATTTAACGTTCGAACTGGAAAACTATTTTTTGCAAATATTAGCTGATTTGGAATTTGATGCCTGTAACATGTTTCAAAAAAGCTGGCACGAGTGGCAAAAAAGACGGAGAAAGTTGAGGAATGCCAATCAAACACTTTTTTTGGAACATCCCACAGGTGAACAGGCTAATTGGGAACAGGTGGATGCCATGATTGGGTATAAAAGCAGCTTCCATGAAAAGCTCAGTCATTCACAAACAAGGATGGGGCGAGGGTCACCACTTTGTCAACAAATGTGTGAGCAAATTGTTGAGGAACATTTCTCAACGAGCTATTGCAAGGAATTTAGAGATTTCACCAGTTAAGGTAATATCATCAAAAGGTTCAAAGAATCTGGGGAAATCGCTGCAACCCTGTGACCTTCGATCCCTCAGGCGGTACTGCATCAAAAAGCGACATCAGTATGTAAAGGATATCACCACATGGGCTCAGGAACACTTCAGAAAACCACTGTCAGTAACTACAGTCAAACATGGTCACTACTGCCTAGTTTCTCTTGTTATATTCTTATTTTACTGTTATATTTTATTCTCATCGTTGCTTTTTATTATTATTCTATTGTAATATTTTTCTATTTTGTTTCCATTTATACCCCCATTATTACTTTTTACAATTTTGTACACTGCTGCTGGAATTGAAATTTTCCTGAGGGAACTGTCCTGAAGGAATCAATAAAGTACTATCTATCTATCTATCTATCTATCTATCTATCTATCTATCTATCTATCTATCTATCTATCTATCTATCTATCTATCTATCTATCTATCTATCTATCTATCTATCTATCTATCTATCTATCTATCTATCTACAGTTCATCGCTACATCTGTAAATGCAAGTTAAAACTCTACTATGCAAAGCCAAAGCCAATTATCAGCAACACCCAGAAACGTCGCCGGCTTCCCTGGGCCCAAGCTCATCTAAGATGGACTGATGCAAAGGGGAAAAGTGTTCTGTAGTCTGACGAGTCCACATTTCAAATTGTTTTTGGAAACTGTGGATGTCATGTCCTCCGGAACGAAGTGGAAAAGAACCATCCGAATTGTTATAGGCGCAAAGTTCAAAAGCCAGCCAGCATCTGTGATGGTATGGGGGTGTATTAGTGCCCAAGACATGGGTAACTTACACATCTGCGAAGGCGCCATTAATGCTGAAAGGTAAATACAGGTTTTGGAGCAACATATGCTGCCATCCAAGCAACGTTACCATGGACGCCCCTGCTTATTTCAGCAAGACAATGCCAAGCCATGTGTTACAACAGCGTGGCTTCATAGTAAAAGAGTGCGGGTACTAGACTGGCCTGCCTGTAGCCCAGACCTGTCTCCCATTGAAAATGTGTGGCGCATTATGAAGCCTAAAATACCACAATAGAGACACCGGACTGTTGAACAACTTAAGCTGTACATCAAGCAAGAATGGGAAATAATTCCACCTGAAAAGTTTCAAAAATGTGTCGCCTCAGTTCCCAAACGTTTACTGAGTGTTGTTAAAAGGAAAGGCCATGTAACACAGTGGTAAAAATGCCCCTGTGCCAACTTTTTTGCAATGTGTTGCTGCCATCAAATTTTAAGTTAATTACTATTAGCAAAAAAAAATGAAGTTTATTAGTTTAAACATGAATTATCTTGTCTTTGCAGTCTATTCCATTGAATACAAGTTGAAAAGGATTTGCAAATCATTGTATTCTGTTTTTATTTACCATTTACACAACATGCCAACTTCCCTGGTTTAGTGTTTTGTACAAAAGTACCAAATTTGGTACCCATCCCTATAGAAGAACACCCTAACGTTGTTGCCCTAGGGTAAACTGGGTATAACACATGGCACACTGACAAAGCTTAACCTATTGTTACTATAACAATCTACAAGGTTAAGGTTGCTTCTCTTTCTTCCCCTCCATTTTTCTGCATTCTTTCGTATCTCAAGTTATCATTACGTATATGTATTGTTGCATTTGAACAATTGTATTGTTGATAATAAAGGTAAAGTACTGGTATTGTTTATTATCAATAGCACTATTTCTATTGGTATTCATATTGCTCCATTTTTAGTGTAATAATGCTCATTGTCATTTCTGTATTTTTTTTTTAATTTTAATTTTCGCTAACTGCTTATTTGCTATTACTTTTACCATCATATTTGTACATGTCGTATTTGCTGATGTTGCTCTGTTGTTGTTGTTGTTGTGTTTGCTGTTGTTGTTTTTGTCTCTCTGTCTAATCCCCCTCTTGTCCCCACAATTCCCCCCTCTGTCTTCCTTTTTCTCTCTTTCTATCCCCTCCTGCTCCGGCCCGGCTGCACCAAATGATAATATAAATACATTTAATAAAGTCAAAATACAAGTAAGGCAACAAGAGAAGTATCCTACACTTCTCTTTTGTAAAGTAAATCTGAACAGCCGATATGGGCATTTACATCTGCTATATGATTTGCCCGAGAAGCTGGGCAGGACATTATAAAAAAAAAAAAAAAAAAAAAAAAAAGGAAAAAAAAAAAAAAAAAAAAAAAGAAGACAACCTGGATGCAACATGTTACAGTTTTTTTTAGTATACATATTGTGGTATAGTTGAGTAAAATAATACAGAAGACATAAGAACAATTAGGGAAGTGAGTGTTTAAATATAGAAGTGTCCGGAAGTACAAGACTTTAAGCAGCAGGGATTTACTCTCTAGTGAAAATGAGTCAACACGCAGCCAGCTACTCAGATAATTGTCTCTTGCCTTTTACAGTCCAGCATGATGGTGGTAGCATCATAGTCTGGGTTTGCATGAGTGCTGCTGGCAATGAGGCGATGTCCTGTGTATCCGAGTATGATCCCCTCCTGGGCCGCATGGCGCCTCACCAGGCACACCTCCGAGATGAAAAGTGCCTTGCTGAGCATAGTGAAGGTGATGGAGTAGACAAGTTATGTCTTCACACCTGAACTCAAGCGAGCACCTGTGGGGCACCCTCAAGCGGAAGCAATGCGGAAAGCGCAATGTGTCGAACACCCACCAGATGTGTGGGGTTTTTATTTGATTTTATTGTCATTATTATTTATGCACGGCATAGATATCATTTATGAGATGTAGCCAAGACTGTATAAAAGAACAATTAACGTCCCACAAACCTATCTAATTAAAAAAATAATTAAAATAGAAGCTAAGCTCATAATCTCTTCTGCCCTGTGGTTCTTCTATTATTTTATGGTTCCATAGCCTTATGAAACAACCAAGTCGGGATACAATAGTTCTGCTCAGCACTGTACAAAGAAAAACGTCAACGTATAGATGCGGGGGGATCTAACACAGATTTGTGTTAGAATAATTATGTATAAGTTATCACACAACCCTTATGCTTAAAGGCCTACTGAAATGAAATGTGTTTATTTAAACGGGGATAGCAGATCCGTTCTATGTGTCATACTTGATCATTTCGTGATATTGCCATATTTTTGCTGAAAGGATTTAGTAGAGAACATCGACGATAAAGTTTGCAACTTTTGGTCGCTGATAAAAAAAAAAAAGCCTTGCTGTGCCGGAAGTAGCGTGACGTCGCAGGTTGAAAGGCTCCTCACATTTCCCCATTGTTTACACCAGCAGCGAGAGCGATTCGGACCGAGAAAGCGACGATTACCCTATTAATTTGAGCGAGGATGAAAGATTCGTGGATGAGGAACATGAGAGTGAAGGACTAGAGTGCAGTGCAGGACGTATCTTTTTTCGCTCTGACCGTAACTTAGGTACAACGGCTCATTGGATTCCACACTTTCTCCTTTTTCTATTGTGTATCACGGATTTGTATTTTAAACCACCTCGGATACTATATCCTCTTGAAAATGAGTCGAGAACGCGAAATGGACATTCACAGTGACTTTTATCTCCATGACAATACATCTGTGAAGCACTTTAGCTACAGAGCTAATGTGATAACATCGTGCTTAAATGCAGATAGAAACAAAAGAAATAAACCCGACTGGAAGGATAGACAGCAGATTAACAATACTACTATCCGGAGACACCGAACCAAACACTGGACCTGTAACTACACAGTTAATGCTGTGCCGCCTGTCGAAGCCTAGCAATGCTGTTGCTAACGACGCCATTGAAGCTAACTTAGCTACGGGACCTCGTCAGAGCTATGATAAAAACATTAGCGCTCCACCTACGCCAGCCCTCATCCGCTCATCAACACCCGTGCTCACCTGCATTCCAGTGATTGACGGGGCGACGAAGGACTTCACCCGATCATCGATGCGGTCGGCAGCTAGCGTCGGATAGCGCGTCTGCTATCCAAGTCAAAGTCCTCCTGGTTGTGTTGCTGCAGCCAGCCGCTAATACACTGATCCCACCTACAGCTTTCTTCTTTGCGGTCTTCATTGTTCATTAAACAAATTGCAAAAGATTCACCAACACAGATGTCCAGAATACTGTGGAATTTTGCGATGAAAACAGAGCTGTTTGTATTGGGATACAATGTGTCCCAATACTTCTGTTTCAACCATCGACGTCACGCGCAAACATCATCATACATAGACGTTTTCGACCGGAAGTTTCGCAGGAATTTTAAAATTGCAC
This sequence comes from Entelurus aequoreus, assembly GCF_033978785.1. Classification (NCBI taxonomy): domain Eukaryota; kingdom Metazoa; phylum Chordata; class Actinopteri; order Syngnathiformes; family Syngnathidae; genus Entelurus; species Entelurus aequoreus. Next base: position 17,702,424 of record NC_084740.1, on the reverse strand, counting down.
TTTATAATTTAACCCGGCCGTATTGGCATGTGTTGCCATGTTAAGATTTCATCATTGATATATAAACTATCAGACTGCGTGGTCGGTAGTAGTGGGTTTCAGTAGGCCTTTAAAGGCCGTTGCTATAGTTATTATCAATTGTGCTGAAGTTGTACTTTTCTATCTGTGCACAGGCACAACTTTGTGACAGCCTGACAGCCGAGGACGGACATCGAGTACCTCAACGCAGATAAAACAGAGACAGGACGAAATCACGAGTCCCAGCACATTTCCATTCTGAATAATAACGTATTGTGTTTACTGGGGCATTACCCCTCCCTTCAGAAGCAGCCTCAGCGATGTTAACGAGGGACCTCCCGAATAAATAGAGGAGCATGTGGGACTGTACCTTAGAGCGTAGGGTGAAACTATAACTGAGTGTAGAGCCCCAATACGTCTCGCCTCATGAGCAAAATTCAACTGTCTCTGCCTGATTCCTTCTTCTTGTCTTGTGTAATAGATAGTTCGGTGTTTGAACCTGACATCTTCGTCAGTGTTTAATAAGCACATCATATCCCCATCTTGTTGGCTTATGGCCATGCATTTTATCAGGCAACATTATTTGAAACACTGACCTTCCCAGGAAGAGCAAATTAAAGTCTTTAAGTGTGCACGCTTGCATCATTATTCACTTTAAGTCTCCAGTACTTTAGGCACACCTGCATATTTTAATCAAATTATAATCTCGGCGAC
>NC_084740.1:17639192-17696692 GCF_033978785.1 Entelurus aequoreus | reverse complement strand
AGCTGCCATGCAAGGCGCTAACCAGCACTCTAGCAACTTCGCCACTACATACATATATATATATATATATATATATATATATATATATATATATATATATATATATATATATATATATATATATATATATATACCCAGTACATTGCATGATGGTGCAGCATGATATAAGGTTGCATCGTCTGCATAAATAACCAATTTGGCACGCCCGGTAGCCCAAGGTAAATCTTTGGTGAATATAGAAAAAAGTAAAAGGTCCCAGGAAACTTCCCTGTGGAACACCACAATCTAAAATTCTGCTATTAGACAAGCTGCCATTAAGATACACCTGTTGTGATCTTGAGGACAAATAACTCTGTATCCGCATTAAAGACTTTGAGATGCTATCCATCTCAAAGTCCTCCTGGTTGTGTTGCTGTAGTCCGCCGCTAATACACCGATCACACCTACAGCTTTCTTCTTTGCAGTCTCCATTGTTCATTAAACAAATTGCAAAAGATTCACCAACACAGATGTCCAGAATACTGTGGAATTTTGGGATGAAAACCGGGAGGGTTGGCAAGTATGGGTTAGGGTTACTAATAATCAATAATTCTGAGGTTATTGAGGAAAGACACTTAGTTAATGGCTTACTGGTTGTATAATAAGGCCATGCAGAATAATGCATTAAGTATTTATTAATGACTAATTAAGAGCCAATATTTTACTAATTTGCATGTTAAGCAACTAATTAATGGTGAATATGTTCCCCATACTAAAGTGTTACCAAATGTGTTACCAAAAGTCCTCTACAAACCTGCTACAAAACCCTGCATTTGTTAGAAGATGCAAAAGGTTGCAAAAATATAACATGTATAATATAAAAGTAAGACAGCGACGTCATAAATGACGGCGTAGTGACTACGCAGTGGCATACACCAGCCTCAAGGTAGTTCTAAAAGGGAGCTAGAGTTTGCACCTAAAATTAATACACCACAATAAACCAGCTCAGTGGCCTTGTGGGTTAGAGTGTCCGCCCTGAGATCGGTAGGTCGTGAGTTCAAACCCTGGCCGAGTCATACCAAAGACTATAAAAATGGGACCCATTACCTCCCTGCTTGGCACTCAGCATCAAGGGTTGGAATTGGGGGTTAAATCAACAAAAAATTATTCCGGAGCGCGGCCACCGCTGCTGCTCACTGCTCCTCTCCCCTCTCAGGGGGCGGAACAAGGGGATGGGTCAAATGCAGAGGGTAATTTCACCACACATAGTTTAACTTTTAAATTACACAAGCCAATTCCTTTACATCAGGGGTGTCCAAACTTGTTCCACTGAGGGCCGCACACGGAAAAATTAAAGCATGCGGGGGCCATTTTGATATTTTTCATTTTCAAACCATAACAAAATATATGGATTTTGTTTTTTTTACCTTTAGGCCTCCCCGGGACCATAAAGGGTCTAAGTCATTAAAATGTAAAAAAAACAAGTCAAATTATTATATATATATATATTTTATTAACTCTTACAGTAAATCTCTACAGTATATCAACTTCAGGTTGAAATAAAGTAAAAAAAAAACAAAGGTTTTATGCCTTTTCTGTCAAAGAAAACTTTGTTTTTTATAATAAAACTGAAATATGCAGTATTTACCCCACTGCCCAAAACATTCAAAAAGCAATGTTTGATGTGAAGTAATTACAGCCTTAAAAAGATCAATAATGCAGGACACCATTCATTATTATTTTTGAGTAATCACAGTGAAAAGACCGAAAGGTGTCCCATTCATAAAGTGATACATTTTTATTCGTTTTTTTTTTAAAACTTTCAACACTTAAGTTAAGTTAAAGTTAAAGTTAAAGTACCAATGATTGTCACACACACACTAGGTGTGGTGAAATGTGTCCTCTGCATTTGACCCATCCCCTTGATCACCCCCTGGGAGGTGAGGGGAGCAGTGGGCAGCAGCGTAGCCGCGCCCGGGAATCATTTTTGGTGATTTAACCCCCAATTCCAACCCTTGATGCTGAGTGCCAAGCAGGGAGGTAATGGGTCCCATTTTTATAGTCTTTGGTATGACCCGGCCGGGGTTTGAACTCACAACCTACCGATCTCGGGGCGGACACTCTAACCACTAAGTTACGAGATGAACTTCAGATATATCGGTCGATTTTACGTTTGAACTATTATTTTGTTTGTTTTATGCTCTTTTGTCAAAGAAAACATCGATGTTTTTTGTATGGCAACCACACAATATTTTCCACATAAAACATTTTAAAGTTAAATATTTGAAATAATTGGAGCCTCGAGTAGGTCAATAATTCATTATAACATTGAGTTATTTTTTTCCTTTTTTTTTGAGAAATGGCAAAAAAAAGAAAAATAAAGAAAAAAAACTGCCTGCATGGCAGCTTTGTGTCAACATTGCAACTTTTTCTAGTCAGATTTCACCTCATTCCACTTTTTTTAATGTTTTTTAAAATTTTTGCAATAGCATTTCCAGAACGTGTGGCGGGCCGGTAAACTATTAGCCTCGGGCCGCACTTTGGACACCCTTGCTTTACATTGATGCGTTATGCAAATACACACTTTCACACAGGCTTTCAAGATTCAATCTATTATAGACAAAGCTTCAAAGCAAAAGCAGTTGGCTGAGAAGATTCGCCAACACACACACACACGCACGCTTACCTATACTCACTTCCAACAGCAGTGTTTTGGCACACTAATCCACGCACACACACTAACCTCCTCACTATATCGGCATCAATCCAGGTATTTTCTAACCCCTCTCTTCACTTTGTGCGCAATGGAAGCTCATTACAATGCTCACACTACACGAGGACGCATCCCCGCTTCAGATCAAAAGACATGAAAAAAAGGGCCGAAAAGAGATCAAATGTGACTTTGAGAAACCCACAGCCTCCCACGGCATACTGAACACATTCTATCCAATACCGTGGACACGGGCCGGCGCACATTTACACACAACGTGGCAGAGCGGTTCATAAGCGACCTTGGGCGAATCAGCTTAAATCTTGCAAGGTCAGCGAGTAGTGTCTCGATTTTCGGTGATTTTAGCTGAACATTTTGTCTCCGTTTTCATACAATGTCTCAGTTTTAGTAAAATCAAAGCAAGTCGGTGACTTAAAGGCCTACTGAAATGAATTTTTTTTATTTAAACGGGGATAGCAGATCCATTCTATGTGTCATACTTGATCATTTCGCGATACTGCCATATTTTTGCTGAAAGGATTTAGTAGAGAACATCGACGATAAAGTTCGCAACTTTTGGTCGCTGATAAAAAAAGCCTTGCCTGTACCGGAAGTAGCGTGACGTCACAGGTTGAAAGGCTCCTCACATTTCCCCGTTGTTTACACCGGCAGCGAGAGTGATTCGGACCGAGAAAGCGACGATTACCCCATTAATTTGAGCCAGGATGAAAGATTTGTGGATGAGGAACGTGAGAGTGACGGACTAGAGTGCAGTGCAGGACGCATCTTTTTTCGCTCTGACCGTAACTTAGGTACAAGGGCCATATTTTTGCTGAAAGGATTTAGTAGAGAACATCGACGATAAAGTTCGCAACTTTTGGTCGCTGATAAAAAAAGCCTTGTCTGTACCGGAAGTAGCGTGACGTCACAGGTTGAAAGGCTCCTCACATTTCCCCATTGTTTACACCAGCAGCGAGAGTGATTCGGACCGAGAAAGCGACGATTACCCCATTAATTTGAGCCAGGATGAAAGATTTGTGGATGAGGGACGTGAGAGTGACGGACTAGAGTGCAGTGCAGGATGCATGTTTTTTCGCTCTGACCGTAACTTAGGTACAAGGGCTCATTGGATTCCACACTCTCTCCTTTTTCTATTGTGGATCACGGATTTGTATTTTAAACCACCTCGGATACTATATCCTCTTGAAAATGAGAGTCGAGAACGCGAAATGGACATTCACATTGACTTTTATCTCCACGACAATACATCGGCGAAGCCCTTTAACTACTGAGCTAACGTGATAGCATCGGGCTTACCTGCAGATAGAAACAAAAGAAATAAACCCCTCACTGAAAGGAAGGCTTCTCAACTGTCTATGTGATGCCAAGGCTTAGTTAGCCCAGAATTTTTTAATAATGAATGAGGGAAAAACGGAAATTTCAGTTTTTGGTCCGGCCCTCACTGACTTGGGACCATTGCAAAATCATGTGCGTCCCAAAGTCACCAGCCTTGGCGTCACTATAGACAGCGATTTTAAATTTGACAAACACGTCAATGGCGTTTTAAAATCGTGTTTTTATCATCTTCGTCTTTTAGCAAAGGTAAAACCATTTTTATCTTTTAACCTTTTTGAACAAGTCGTGCATGCTTTTATTTCAAGTCGCCTGGACTACTGCAATGCACTTTATGCTAGCATTAGCCAAAAAGCTCTCTCCAGGTTGCAGTTAGTCCAGAACGAGGCAGCACGACTTTTAACAGGGGCCAGGAAACGCCAGTATATAAACCCAATTCTTCCGAGTTTGCACTGGCACCCTGTTCATTTTAGAATTGATTTTAAATCCTTGCTGTTTGTTTTTAAAGCTTAACATGGACTGGCACCTCAGTATATCTCGGACCTCATCCAAATTTACACTCCTGCGCGCGCTCTGAGGTCCGAGAGCCAGCTCCAGCTCGTGGTGCCCAGGACGAGACTTAAAACCAGGGGAGACAGGACCTTCTCTGTGGTCGGCCCTAAACTCTGGAACACTCTGCCCCTCCATGTTCAAACTGCTTCCACAGTGGAGTGTTTTAGGTCTCGTCTTAAGACCCACTTTTATTCTTTGGCTTTTAACACTGTTTTTATAAATTTTGATGTCTATTTTACTGTTTTAATTGGTTTTACCCTTTAAAATCGTTTTTAATCATATTTATTTTTTATATTGTCTCTGTATTGGTTTTCTATTCATTCATTCTTTGTTTTTATTCAGTCATTGGTGTAGCATAATATTGTTTTTAATATTGTTTTTAACATGGCTGTGCAGCACTTTGGAAACATTCTTATTGTGTAAATTCTGCTATATAAATAAAGTGGATTGGATTGGATAGACAGAAAATCAACAATACAATTAAACCATGGACCTGTAACTACACGGTTAATGCTTTCCAGGCTGGCGAAGCTTAACAATGCTGGCTTAACAAGGCTAGCGTCGGATAGCGCGTCTGCTATCCAAGTGAAAATCCCCCTTGTTTGTGTTGCTGCAGCCAGCCGCTAATACACCGATCCCACCTACAACGTTCTTCTTTGCAGTCTTCATTGATCATTAAACAAATTGCAAAAAATTCACCAACACAGATGTCCAGAATACTGTGGTATTTTGAGATGAAAACCGAGCTTTTTGTATTGGATTCAATGGTGTACCAATACTTCCGGTTTAACGATTGACGTCACGCGCATACGTCATCATACATAGACGTTTTCAACCGGAAGTTTAGCGGGAAATTTAAAATTGCACTTTATAAGTTAACCCGGCCGTATTGGCATGTGTTGCAATGTTAAGATTTCATCATTGATATATAAACTATCAGACAGCGTGGTCGGTAGTAGTGGGTTTCAGTAGGCCTTTAATGTCCTTTGTGTTCTTTGATGTTTCCCTCTTACACACATGTTTGTGTGTTATGGCTATGAGTTTTTTTTTTCTTTTTTCCTTGGCCTCACACAGGCAAGTAGAAGACATTGAAAATCTTGCAGAGATGATAAATAAAAGGAACTGTGTTGAAAGTTTAATTTGCTGTCATTTCTCTTTACTCTTTGTGAACTCCAAGCTGGCAAATATAGCAGAATATCAATTCACTCTAAGTTTATGGTGCCCTGCACTACGAGTTAAAATGCTTTAGAAGATCTCTAATACAGTTGTATAATCATTCCACAAACGGTCAACATTCAACACTAAGGTTATCCAAGTTAAATCCCACTTAACCTTATCTTTGTCCACACACACAAATCGGTATAAAACTGGGAGCCATTACCTCCCTGCTTGGCACTCAGCATTAAGGGTTGGAATTGGGGGTTAAATCACCAAAAATGATTCCCGGGCGCTGCCACCGCTGCTGCCCACTGCTCCCCTCACCTCCCAGGGGATGATCAAGGGTGATGGGTCAAATGCAGAGAATGATTTCGCCACACCTACTGTGTGTGTGACAATCATTGGTACGTACTTACTTTAAGACCCCCGCCAACGCGACCCTGTACGCATACTTGGAAAATGCGCACGTCATAGTCACCTCCAGTGTTGCTTTGTGTGCAACTTCTTAAATGTAACTTATCTGAACAATATCCAGTGTTGTGGTATTTCAATGAACTGGAATCCAGTGTGCTGTGGGGCCCTATTGTAGTGAATCACACCTGAGACATCATACATTAATCAAATCTTTATTAGACATGTGAAAGTAAACAATGTGATAAAGAACATTTTACAACAATTCATCTAGGGATGTAGATATCTGGTCAGGACACTCCTCACTCTTTTGTCTTCACCTTCATTGTCCATTCCTTTTTGGTGACTTTATATACTCTGGACCTAGACGTTGAGTCCACGACATACATGGCGGACAATAACTGATGCAGTCTGCTTTGCCAGTCCAAATGCATTCGCTGTTTTTCGTAGTGTTCCCTCGACGGCCAGGTAATACAAAGCACACTCTACCTTTTTTACCACATCCACGGGAGCCCGCATTCTCATTGTCTCCCCTTCAACAAATGGACAAAGTTATTCGGTAAGTAGAATCACAGCTGACCTGGACATTGGAAAGATATATTGCCGTCTGAGATGTGTTATATCCCAAATAGCTGCAATCGCACTTTTCCTTCTCTTAAGGTATTCATGTGTGATTTCCACATGTAGAGGAAGGGGGAACACGGGCATGTCTGGATGACTCGACTCCATCTTTCCAGTGGTTAGTTCCGATTGTTATGAAGCTGGCTGTGGCGCGTTTTTTCTGGCGTCACTTCCTGTGTGGGGCGCGGTCTTTCTGACTTCACTTGCTCTCCAAACTCAGTTTGTAAACAATCAATGAGTCCATACAAAGCTAAGAGCTGGAGATTCAAGAAATACACGGCGCACTTACCCGTGTAAAAATGTATCCAAGGAGTTGAACCTTAAACGATGGGTTAGTGTGGCTGACACGATGCTTAGGCTAAACAATTTTTTGTTTCAGGAGTTATCCGGCTTAATGTAGACAGGGCCTTAGTTGCTAAGACCCGCCCATCCCCCTGCAAATACGTTTTGCTTGATGTTATTCAACCAATCTTGGTCAAATGTACAAACCCCGTTTCCATATGAGTTGGGAAATTGTGTTACATGTAAATATAAACGGAATACAATTATTTGCAAATCATTTTCAACCCATATTCAGTTGAATATGCTACAAAGACAACATATTTGATGTTCAAACTGATACATTTTTTTTTTTTGCAAATAATCATTAACTTTAGAATTTGATGCCAGCAACACGTGACAAAGAAGTTGGGAAAGGTGGCAATAAATACTGATAAAGTTGAGGAATGCTCATCAAACACTTATTTGGAACATCCCACAGGTGAACAGGCAAATTGGGAACAGGTGGGTGCCATGATTGGGTATAAAAGTAGATTCCATGAAATGCTCAGTCATTCACAAACAAGGATGGAGCGATGGATCACCACTTTGTCAACAAATGCGTGAGCAAATTGTTGAAAAGTTTAAGAAGAACATTTCTCAACCAGCTATTGCAAGGAATTTAGGGATTTCATCATCTACGGTCCGTAATATCATCAAAGGGTTCAGAGAAACTGGAGAAATCACTGCACGTAAGCAGCTAAGCCCGTGACCTTTGATCCCTCAGGCTGTACTGCATCAACAAGCGACATCAGTGTGTAAAGGATATCACCACATGGGCTCAGGAACACTTCAGAAACCCACTGTCAGTAACTACAGTTGGTCGCTACATCTGTAAGTGCAAGTTAAAACTCTCCAATGCAAGGCGAAACCCGTTTTTCAACAACACCCAGAAACACCGTCGGCTTCGCTGGGCCTGAGCTCATCTAAGATGGACTGATACAAAGTGGAAAAGTGTTCTGTGGTCTGACGAGTACACATTTCAAATTGTTTTTGGAAACTGTGGACGTCGTGTCCTCCCGACCAAAGAGGAAAAGAACCATCCGGATTGTTATAGATGTAAAGTTGAAAAGCCAGCATCTGTGATGGTATGGGGGTCTATCAGTGCCCAAGACATGGGTAACTTACACATCTGTGAAGGTGCCATTAATGCTGAAAGGTACATACAGGTTTTGGAGCAACATATGTTGCCATCCAAGCAACGTTACCATGGACGCCCCTGCTTATTTCAGCAAGACAATGCCAAGCCACATGTTACATCAACGTGGCTTCATAGTAAAAGAGTGCAGGTACTAGACTGGCCTGCCTGTAGTCCAGACCTGTCTCCCATTGAAAATGTGTGGTGCAATATGAAGCCTAAAATACCACAACGGAGACCCCCGGACTGTTGAACAACTTAAGCTGTACATCAAGCAAGAATGGGAAAGAATTCCACCTGAGAAGTTTAAAAAATGTGTCTCCTCAGTTCCCAAACGTTTACTGAGTGTTGTTAAAAGGAAAGGCCATGTAACACAGTGGTGAACATGCCCTTTCCCAATTACTTTGGCACGTGTTGCAGCCATGAAATTCTAAGTTAATTATTATTTGCAAAAAAAATATTAAGTTTATGAGTTTGAACATCAAATATCTTGTCTTTGTAGTGCATTCAATTGAATATGGGTTGAAAAGGATTTGCAAATCATTGTATTCCGTTTATATTTACATCTAACAGAATTTCCCAACTCATATGGAAACGGGGTTTGTATTTGTCAGTCCCCTAAAGACATGTACCAACTACCAAAATGTGTGCCCATTTGACAAAAGAACATGCGTGAGAACCTGTGAGAAATTTCAAGTCAGTCTGATCCAAGTTAAAGTTCAAGTTAAAGTACCACTGATTGTCACACACACACACACACCCACACACTAGGTGTGGTGAAATGTGTCCTCTGCATTAGACCCATCCTCTTGTTCACCCCCTGGGAGGTGAGGGGAGCAGTGAGCAGCAGCGTTGGCCGCGCTCTGGAATCATTGTTGTTGATTTAACCCCCAATTCTAACCTTTGATGCTGAGTGCCAAGCAGGGAGGTAATGGGTCCCATTTTTATAGTCTTTGGTATGACTCGGCCGGGGTTGGAACTCACGACCTACCGATCTCAGGGCGGACACTCTAGCCACAAGGCATCTATGGACCCAATAAGAGCGCCACCGTGTGGTTTAATTGTCAGGAAAATCCCAGCACAGACAAAGAGTGCATTGCGATGGATTATCTTTTTTTATTCAGATACATTTGATTAGCACTTTTAGCACATGCCTCTTATTTGCAACCTTGATCTATGCGCCAAGGACTCGCGAGCAATTTGCGTCTCCTTGCATTCATACGTCCACACTGGAGGAACGTTGTCAGAGGAGGATTACAATGCCTCTGATCTTGTTAATGGATATTAATAATAGATGATTGGAGAAGCGAAGCAGGAGGAAGAGCGGATGAGGATGAGGGGGGGTGGGGATAGCATAGTGATAGGAAGAGATAAAGTTGGAGGGGAGGGTGGTGGTTTCCTATCAGTGGAGGTCAGGGGTGGAGATCAATGCTCCTCTCCTGCTCCTTACGCTACTCCTCCCTTCTCCTGGGATCTCATTACGGCTAACTGGCTGGCCATAAGAACTGAAGCCCATCTGCGTATTTGAGCTGAAGAGGGGGACAAGCCCTCTGTCAGTGGATGGCTGTGCGGGGAGTGAAGCAAAAAAAAAAAAAAAAAAGGAAAAGAAAAATAAGAAGCAGAGAAGGTATGGAGGAGATAGTAAGTGCCGCCAGAGAAGGAGCGGAACACGTCGCCTTGAGCGGCAGATTGTCATTACTATTGCAGATGGTTTGGGAGATGCCTGCGGCGGATTTATGTGTGGTTTTTGCACACACGCGCCACTTCCGCACGCCTACGTGACCATACGTGAGCATGCTGTTGGCTGAATCTTCTTCCTTGATGAATAACCAATCAAACGCTGAGCCGGGGTCTTGGAAATGACCGATACAAATGTGGAAATGTACACTATATTGCCAAAAGTCTTTGGCCACCCATCCAAATGATGAGAATCAGGTGTCCTAATCACTTGGCCCGGTGTATAAAATCAAGCACTTAGGCATGGAGACTGTTTCTACAAACATTTGTGAAAGAATGGGCCGCTCTCAGTGATTTCCAGCGTGGAACTGTCATAGGATGCCACCTGTGCAACAAATCCAGTCGTGAAATTCCCTCGCTCCTAAATAGTCCAAAGTCAACTTTATTATAAGAAAAGTGAAGAGTTTGGGAACAACAGCAACTCAGCCACCGAATGACAGAGATGATGCTGAAGCGTATAGTGCAGGGGTGGGCAATTCATTTTTACCGGGGGCCGCATGAGCTACCCGAGCACTGCTGGAGGGCCACATCGACAATATTTCAATTAAATTTTGCTCAATATTATTTTTGATATATACCGTAAGATAAATAATAATAATAATAATAATAATAGTAATACTTCAACATAGTGTGTGTAACAGCATTCCATGACTAATATATATAAATTAACATGAATAATAAATGACAGTAAAATAAGCACACGTATGACTGAGGAGTCATAGTGTAACTTTGTGTGGTGTTTGAGTTGTCCGACTTTTTGTGTGGCCATAAACGCACCAGTGGTTTAGTGCTATGCGTGTTGGTGACAGATGACAAGTTGGTTTTGGCCTGGTTTGTACGGCAGAAAATGACTAGTTTTTCGAGATAGAATTGTTTTACTCATGTTTTTGGTGTGGTTATGTCCGAATATAAACAGTTTTGTTCAATAAAGTGATGGATATAATTCCTGTCCTCGAAGCATCTCGATAGACGTTACAATAATTGAACGGTGTTCAATTGAACGGTGTTGACGAACACCATTAGGGCCGCTTGTTGTCACTGTCACTCAAAGTTGCATTGCAAAATTCCATAGAATAAATATGTTTATTTTGTTTAGAATTCAGATGGGATTTGATTTGGTGCGCGGCATATATTTGCTGCGCGCAGCAGACGCTTGAGCAGTGCGCAATTGCGCAGGCACGCACCTTAGAGGGAACGTTGCTTTGCAGTTCATGTGTTGTTGAAAACACGGCATTCCTCATCAACTTTTCTCTTTTTAGCGTCTCGGGTGTAAACCGTGCATCACTTGTCGCTGCATGTGCACCTTCACTCGCAGGTTACACACGGACACACGCCCATAAATAATACTTTTCAAAATAAAAGCAGCACAGTTGTATTGCGCGCAGGACATAGATGTTTTTTCAACTTTATTTTGTAATTGCAGTTGTTCACATTCACTCACAATCACGCATACGTCCACACGGAAGTAATACAAATAACGATTTTCAAAACAAAAGCAGCACCGTTGTATTGCACACTCGACATAGATACTTTTTAAAATTGATTTTGTAATTTATAATTGGCCTCACGCGGGCCGGACAGGGACGCACAAAGGGCCGGATGCGGCCCGCGGGCCGCAGAATGCCCAGGTCTGGTATAGTGCAAAGACTTTCTGCACAGTCAGTTGCTACAGAGCTCCAAACTTCATGTCACCTTCCAATTAGCCCACGTACAGTACGCAGAGAGCTTTGTGGAATGGGTTTCCATGGCCGAGCAGCTGCATCTAAGCCATACATCACCAAGTCCAATGCAAAGCGTGGGATGCAGTGGTGTAAAGCACGTCGCCACTGGACTCTAGAGCAGTGGAGATGCGTTCTCTGGACTGATGAATCATGCTTTTCCATCTGGCAATCTGATGGACCAGTCTGGGTTTGGAGGTTGCCAGGAGAACGCTACATTTCGGACTGCATTGTGCAGAGTGTGAAATATGGTGGAGGAGGAATTATGGTGTGGGGTTGTTTTTCAGGACTTGGGCTTGGCCCCTTAGTTCCAGTGAAAGGAACTTTGAATGCTCCAGGAAACCAAAACATTTTGGACAATTCCATGGGATGGCACTTCAAGCTCATATGTGAGCAAAGGCAGGTGGCCAAATACTTTTGGCAATATAGTGTGTGTATTGACTAAGGATGGGTGCCAAATTCAGTACTTTAATACGTGTTTGTATAGCGACTAAAGTCTGTCTGTACTATCGGGTGCGGATTTCCGTGAAATCAAATGGCGCCATAGTTAGATCATTTTGTTGCATGTGACGCCACGTCTGGTTGCAAACTCAACATCAAGCGCTTGGCGGGGAAACAAGCAGTCAAGCACCGAGTGGATTCAGCTGGACTGCCTCTCTATGTTGCACTCAAACTGCTGGTGTTTACACTATAACAACACTTCGGGGGACTGAAAAGTCTAGACTGGCACATTCAGCCTAATGGCAAAGACTACATCCTGGCAAAGGTAAACACACCATAGTCTATACCGGGGGTTAGCACTCCGCGGCTCTTTAGTGCCGCCCTATTGGCTCCCTGGAGCATTTCTAAAAAAGGATTGAAAATGGAAAAAAAATATTTTGTTTTAATATGTTTTTTGTTTGAGGACAAACATGACACAAACATTCCCAATTGTTAGAAAGCCCAACGTTTAATATGTTTGTGTGTATGCTTCACTGATGAGACTACTTGGTGAACATCGTTTTGTCCTACTAATTTCGGCGGTTCTTCAACTCACCATAGTGTGGACTGTGACACAATACACTGTGAATATTGAACAAGCAAGGCGTGTATAACTTTATAGTGACATGCAAAATTCAGTTTCTAATAATAATAATAATTAAAGAATATCAATGGCATATCAAATACATTAAATTAAAATGTTATGCCTCTTTTCTATTTGAAGCCTTCTGAGGTAAATATCAACATTAACTTTTTCCACAGGCTAAAAAATTAGAAAATAAAATAACAATGAATAAACCAACCATTCAGGACTTTAAACTGCTCAGTTTGCAACACACTGATCTAATCTGATGTGCCCAAGCCAGATACCTGCCATCTTTTCTTGGATGCTAGTTCATTAATGTCGGGGCTCAGGCTTTGAGCTGAGGCAACCTTCATTATCCAACCAAGGTGTTCATCAGTAATTATATCTCGTATTCCGCAGTCTTGGGGGCGTGCCTTACAGGCACTGCTTTTAACGTCCTCTACGAGCTGTCGTCACGTCTGCTTTTCATCCATTCTAACAACGTGCCCGCCCAGTCACAAGATATGTGCGGCTTCTGTACGCGCATGTAAATGCAAAGCATACTTCATCCACAGCGATACAGTTTACACTGAGAGTGGCCGTATAAGCAACTTTAACATTGTTAGAAATATACGCCACACTGTGAATCCACACCAAACAAGAATGACAAACACATTTCGGGAGAACATCCGCACAGTAACACAACATAAACACAACAGAACAAATACCCAGAACCCTTTGCAGCACTAACTCTTCCGGGACGCTACAATATACACCCTTGCTACCTCCAACCCTCCCCCCACACACACGCGCACACACACACACACACACACACACCTTATAGCGTCCCGGAAGAGTTAGTGCTGCAAAGCGTTCTGGGTATTTGTTCTGTTGTGTTTATGTTGTGTTACTGTGTGGATGTTCTCCCGAAATGTGTTTGTCATTCTTGTTTGGTGTGGATTCACAGTGTGGCGTATATTTCTAACAGTGTTAAAGTGGTTTATACCGCCACCCTCAGTGTAACCTGTATCGCTGTTAATCAAGTATGCGTTGCATTCACTTGTGTGTGCGTGCAGAAGCCGCACATATGTGACTGGGCCAGCACTCGGACTGAACGAATAGGGGGTGTTACAATTCTCGGGAGGGGCACTGAAATTTGGGAGTCTCCCGGGAGGTTTAGCAAGTATGAGAATTAGTGGTGTACCGCCGCACCGCCGCTGTATATAATAGGCGGGCCAGCTCTAGTATTAATTTGATATCACCTCACGGGCCAAGTGAAATTACATGGCGGGCCAAATTTGGCCCGCGGGCCAGAGTTTGACACCCATGGTGTAGAGTATAGACTTGACTTTATTACAATGTGTGACGTCTCTCTCTGCAAGGAAGACAGCTCCTGTCTGACTACAATTAATGTCAAGGAGAAATGACTTCTCTATCTTTTTGTTAACTTCAGCATTGGAACATTCACACGCAATTCCTTCATGAATTGCCTCTTTTGGCGCGCTCTACCTTCCACATTTTTCATCTAATTCAAACCATTCCAATTTCAAACTGTTCAGCCTATTGGGGAATCGCGGGCTCTCTTGACAAATTCGAAAAATTCCAGGATTTTCCAGAATTCCTGCTTTTCCAGGAGCCCTATTTCCACCCTTTTGTCTGTCGACTACACCTTCCACTTTTTTCAAACCACTTCAACCGTTCCACCGTCAAAACATTCCTCTTAATCAGGACAAAATACAAAGTTGTTTTTTGAACTGGAAAACTTCCCGGTTTTCCCGGAATTCCATAATACCATTTCTCAATTCAACATGTTACTACTTCAACATTTTTCAACCGATGTGAAAAATTTCAACACCAACCATTTCAACTCATTCAGACCATTCGAGTTGTTTACCATTTTCAAAACAATTCCCGCTTTTCCCGAAATTCCCTAATACCATTGACTACTTCAACATTTCTTGCCCGATTTAATCAATTCCAACACCAACTAAATGGGTTATACATGTATAGCGCTTTTCTACCTTCAAGGTACTCAAAGCGCTTTGACACTATTTCCACATTCACCCATTCACACAGCACCACCCATCAGAAGCAAGGGTGAAGTGTCTTGCTCAAGGACACAACGGACGTGACGAGGTTGGTAGAAGGTGGGGATTGAACCATGAACCCTCAGGTTGCTGGCACAGCCACTCTCCCAACTGCACCACGCCGTCCCCGACCAACCAATTCAGCTCATTCAGGACATTCATGGTCATTATTGAAAAAATCCCGCCTTTCCCAAAATTCCAGGAAGTTCCCATTCTCCAAGTTGTACAATTCCGACATTTTTCAACCTATTCAAACCATTCCAACATTAACACATTCCACTCATCCTGGACATTCAAACTAACACTTTCCCAAGTTCCAAACCAAATTCCGGTTTTCCTGGAAATTCCAACTCAACATTCAAACCATTTCAGCATTTAAATCAGGGGTGTCAAACGTACGAATAGGTTTTATCCGGCCCGCGGGATGAGTTTGTTAAGTATGAAAATGAGCCAAAATTTTTGAATGAAAGAAACTGCTGTTCTAAATGTTTCCACTAGATGTCGCAATAGCAATTATTTGTATCTCTGTAGATGCTACATATGTAGAAAAAAAAACAAAAAACATGTTAGTGCACCAGTCAAAGAAAATTAGCAAACTACATAAATAACATCCTGTAATTTGATTTTGATATTATTTTTTCATTTGATAGATTGCAAATTAACACCAATGAGTTGACTAAAGAACATTATCACATCATTTATTCAGAAAGTATAAATAATGACAAATAAAGATATAATACTATTAAAACAACATTATGATTTGTACATGTTCAGATTGTGCTTTTTCTAGGGTTGTACGGTATACCGGTATTAGTATAGTACCGCGATACTAATGAATCCCTTTCGGTACTATATCGCCTCTGAAACGTATCGGTCCCTCCCCACACCCCCGCCCGCGTCACGTCGAGTCCTTGCTGGTTTTACGAGCGGAGGAGCATGTTCGGCAGCGCACACACACGGAGTACTTACAAGCAGACACAGAAGACAAAAAAGGGAGAATAGGCGCATTTTGGCTTAAAAAGTACAGATAAAGGTGAAGTTATAACACTGAAACACCCTCAGGAAGAGGTGCTTTAAGACATGGCTAGCTAGCTAGTGGCTAACATCCATCCACCATCGTCAGTGTTTTAGCTACTTCTAAATCACTAATCCTCGCCTCCATGGCGACAAATAAAGTAAGTTTCTTACAACTACCATTATCACTGGCGGACAAGGAATAGCTAAACATGCTTCACTACACACCGTAGCTCACCGGCGTCACAATGTAAACAAATGCCATTGCTGGATCTACACCTGACCTCCACTGTAATGATACCAAGTACAGGCACGTATCTAGTTGATACTACTATGATTACGTCTATTTTTTGGCATCACAACATCTTTCGTTTTTTTTAAAGTTCAAATTATGTTTATAAACTAAGTAAATATATCCCTGGACACATGAGGACTTTGAATATGACCAATGTATGATCCTGTAAGTACTTGGTATCGGATTGATACCCAAATTTGTGGTATCATCCAAAACTAATGTAAAGTATCAAAGAAGAGAAGAATAAGTGATTATTACATTTTAACAGAAGTGTAGATAGAAAATATTAAAAGAGAAAATAAGCAGATATTAAAAGTAAATGAACAAGTGGAATAATAATTCATTTTCTACCACTTGTCCTTAATAATGTTGACAAAATAATAGGTAGATAAATGACACAATATGTTACTGCATATGTCAGCAGCCAAATTAGGAGCCTTTGTTTGCTAACTTACGCCTAACAGACAAGTTGTCTAGTATGTTCACTATTTTATTTAAGGACTACATTGCCATAAGAAACATATGTTTAATGTACCCTAAGATTTTTTGCTAAAATAAAGCCAATATTACAATTTTTTTGTGGTCCCCTTTATTTAGAAAAGTACCGAAAAGTATCAAAATAATTTTGGTACTGGTACCAAGATATTGGTATCGGGACAACACTAGCTTGTTCTATTTTTAAACAAAAAAAAAACTAAACTGAAATTGTCTTTATTTTTAAGTTATCGTGCCATGAGTTTACCAGTCCGGCCCACTCGGGAGTAGATTTTTCTCCACGTGGCCCCCCCCCATTTAATGACTGACACCCCTGGTTTAAACGATTTCTACATTCAAACCATTCCAACATTCAGACTATTCTTACATTCTGTCAGCATTTCACTTCAACTTCAGCATTGGAGCATTCACACGTCTTCTAGTCGTTAATACAATAATAATCATTGATACCGATTACTGCAGCTACCCGTTGAGGCAGCAATAGTCCACAATAGCTTGCACCTCTTGCTGGTTGCCGTCACGGACCGTAGTGCAATTTCATAGGTTTACATTTCTTTAGCACCATGCAAGTCATTAAAATTCCATGTGATGGTCAGAAAACAAGGACGAGCCACGGAGCACCTCCCTCTAAGAATGCTCAGAAACGTAATCTCACCCAGGCTTTAATGCGGAGTGATCATCGCTCTTAAAAAGCCACTAGCATGTTCTCTCCCTCCTCCTCTTTCCAGCTCCTCCGCCATCCATCGTTCCCGCCACACATCCTGGAGTCATCAGCGCACTCTCATCTTTCCTCCGCCACACTGTCCGGCTATGATAAATCTCAGCGATATCTTCCCCACGGGCTTTTTTTTATTTTTTTTTTTAAATCAATTTTTTTTTTTGCGTATCACATCGGTGGAAAATGGTAAATTATGGGCTTTTATTAAAAAAAATAATGCCAGGAGATGGAGCGAGGGGGGCGTGGTCAGCATGAATAAATGATGAAAATGGCCTTGGTCTCATCAAAGAGGAGTGACATCACTCATATTAAATGGACATCTGCACCAATCTAATGTTCTCTCGCTTCTCCATGTGTGTTTAATTACTACTTCTAATGGGAGGTGTCCATATGGGCCGACCTCTCACAATGCAAGCTCAATGGCCGGGTCACGATCTACTTCTCTACGCACTTATCCGAGTATGGAACGTTGCAAAGACACAGTTGGATTGCCGGTTGTCTTTAATCACCTCCCGAATGAGGCCCGGTTATTGAAAGATAAAAATCACAGCATTAAAACAGTGCAAATTAGCTCTCTACATTATGCTGATTTAGTGCACAATTTCTATAATGTGCAACCAGCTAAAAGCCTAATAAACACGGATTAAATATCCCCATCTTTAACTTGGGTGTCCCCCAGCATGTTTTGGAATGAAAGGTGAAATAAAAATAGCACTGCCGTGACGGCGGGGACAGCGTATTTTGCGCGAGCAATTACATTTCCCACCATAACGGATGCAAATGTGAGGAGTTACTGCCTCTCAGGAAGCCGTCCGAGCTCCGTTTTGACAGTAAACAAGCTAATAGGCAAATGGCATGACTATTAAATGAGTTAAACCCGATCGATGTCAACGCCGGAGCAGAGGTATATAAATTTGTTACAAATGAGTCACCGACTGACACCAATAAAACAAGTCATCTGTTAGCATCTGTCTGCAGACACCAGGCACTGGTGTATGTGTCCCTGGGTGTGTGTGTGCTTGTATTTCTACCCTTCTTGAGACACCAACAAGGAAAAGTAGCTTCCATGTGAGCAAGTTAGGACCGAATGTATGGTCCCAATACGGAAAACCACTGCATCTAATAGAGAGCCAAATACTAGAGTCCGTGAACATTGCTCCAAAGTCAGGATTTTTTTTTATGTTGATTGAAAGGCTTACTGAAATGAATTTTTTTTATTTAAACGGGGATAGCAGATCCATTCTATGTGTCATACTTGATCATTTCGCGATATTGCCATATTTTTGCTGAAAGGATTTAGTAGAGAACATCGACGATAAAGTTCGCAACTTTTGATCGCTGATAAAAAAAAGCCTTGCCTGTACCGGAAGTAGCGTGACGTCACAGGCTGAAGGGTTCCTCACATTTCCCCATTGTTTACAAGGCAGCGAGAGCGATTCGGACCGAGAAAGCATCGATTACCCCGTTAATTTGAGCGAGGATGAAAGATTTGTGGATGAGGAACATGAGAGTGAAGGACTAGAGTGCAGTGCATGACGTATCTTTTTTCGCTTTGACCGTAACTTAGGTACAAGGGTTCATTGGATTCCACACTTTCTCCTTTTTCTATTGTGGATCACGGATTTGTATTTTAAACCACCTCGGATACTATATCCTCTTGAAAATGAGAGTCGAGAACGCGAAATGGACATTCACAGTGACTTTTATCTCCACGACAATACATCGGCGAAGCTCTTTAGCTACGGAGCTAACGTGATAGCATCTTGCTTAAATGCAGATGGAAACAAAAGTAATATGTTAGGATCCTCTACTCGGATCACAGTTTGTTTACTTTTTAGTGTCACATGTGTTTTCAGCACCTTGTGTTTGTTTCTGTTGCCATGACGGCAGATTGTGCTCAGCTGCCTCTGGTTAGTGTTCGAGACGCTCACCTGTTGTCCGGGCAACAATCAGAGGGCTATTTAGTCTTTGCCCTGGCCTCACTCGGCCTGGCTTGCTAATTTGCTTATATGCAACAGTTAACGACAACTTCGATTCCCGCTAGCCTTCACGCTATGCCATTTATGCTTACTAGCTTCCACGCTAGTCCCTTTGTTTTTGTTTTCCGGGCTATGAGCACGTTTTTGTTGTTCCTATCTGATTCATTTGCTTAAATAAATACTTGTCCTACCTGCACGCTGTGTCCGAAGCCGTCTGCATCCCTGGGAGAACGACCGCGCACCACGATGTGCCCCGGTCGTTACAAAATAAACCCCTGACTGGAAGGACAGACAGAAAATCAACAATATTATTAAACCATGGACCTGTAAATACACGGTTAATGCTTTCCAGCTTGGCGAAGATTAAAAATGCTGTTGCTAACGACGCCATTGAAGCTAACTTAGCAACGGGACCTCACAGAGCTACAATAAAAACATTAGCGCTCCACCTACGCCAGCCAGCCCTCATCTGCTCATCAACACCCGTGCTCACCTGCGTTCCAGCGATCGACGGAAGGACGAAGGACTTCACCCGATTATCCTTGCGGTCGGCGGCTAGCGTCGGATAGCGCGTCTGCTATCCAAGTCAAAGTCCTCATGGTTGTGTTGCAACAGCCAGCCGCTAATACACCGATCCCACCTACAGCTTTCTTCTTTGCAGTCTTCATTGTTCATTAAACAAATTGCAAAAGATTCACCAACACAGATGTCCAGAATACTGTGGAATTTTGAGATGAAAACAGAGCTTCTTTGTATTGGATTCAATGGTGTCCGAATACTTCCGTTTCAACCATTGACGTCACGCGCATACGTCGTCATACATAGACGTTTTCAACCGGAAGTTTAGCGGGAAATTAAAAATTGCACTTTATAAGTTAACCCGGCCGTATTGGCATGTGTTGCAATGTTAAGATTTCATCATTGATATATAAACTATCAGACTGCGTGGTCGGTAGTAGTGGGTTTCAGTAGGCCTTTAATGTGCATGCAAAAGTAAACATTGACAGGTGCAAAGGCAGCAGCGTATGATAAAACAAGATGGCAGCTAAAGAAGGACTTCCCTGTTCATCCCCGAAAAAACCCACCAGGTGAACAGCCGATTTTACGACTTCCGGTGCTGACGTAAGACAACCCGCGTCCCATATGTGACCATAGGATGAACAAATACACTACGGTGCTAAGACTATAGTGGTCATTAACAGTTAGCTTCTACAGCTGGGTTGCCCAAAGTGCGGCACAGGGGCCATCTGTGGTCCATGACTCGTTTGTCATCGGCCTGAAGCACATTACAAAAAACTACAAAATAGAGACCTCATTTGCACCCCTGGTGGGGAAATCTATCAAAATTGGAGTGGTCCCAAAAAGGGGGCAGTTTTCAAATTGACTGTGTGTCGGTTTTAAAAGTGCTTCCCCTCTGGTCAACATATGAAATAACAAGTGTGTGTAAGAAATTGAGATGTGCCCCCTTTGGCCAAAATGTATTTAAAAAAATGTAATAAATATGTACATAGAGACATACTGTAATAACTTGAAGTAGCCCTTTGAGACACTTGTGATTTAGGGCTATATAAATAAACATTGATTGATTGATTGATTAAATAAGATTAAAACAATTACAAACAAAAATTCAAAAAAAAATAAATTACTAAAGGCAGTCTTTTTCTCACAATGTGTCGACATTTTTCTTCAAAAATTGGGAATATTCTTTATGTTTCTGTAATATTGCAATATTTTCTCATAAAAGGTTTACTTTATGTAAAATTATTACTTTTCAATGCAAAATTCTGACTTTTATCACAATATTGCCAAATTAAATGTTTTTCTTGTAAAATAGTGACATTTATTTAGTAAAATTATGACTTTTGTCATCATTTTCCCCAAGTAAACTTCAAATTATTGTTATAATATTGCCAAAATTGCAAGGTTTTCTTATAAAATTGTGACTTGTCGAGTAAAATTACGACTCTTTTCATAAATTTGCCAACATTGTAAGGTTTTCTTATAAAATTTTGACTTTTATAGAGTAAAATGACTCTTTTCATAAATTTGCCAAAATTGTAAAGGTATACTTATAAAATTGTAACTTGTCGGGTAAAAATACGACTCTCTTCATGAATTTGCCAATATTTTAAGCTTTTTCTTGTAAAATTTCGACTGTCATTGAGAAAAATTCCAACTTGTATCATAATATTGCACAAATGTTCAGTTTCATCTTGTAAACTTTTGACTTGCGTTGAGTAAAATGACGACATTTATTGTAATATTGCCAAAATTCTAAATTTTGCTTGTGAAATTGTGAACTTTTTCTTGTGAAATTCCAACTCATTTTTCACAAGATTTTTTATATTTTCATAGTAGGTATATATTATTAACGTTGTAAATACACATCTTTATATATCTAGAAAGGGTGGTCCTAAAGAGGGAGGCTTTTTTCGGAGGTCTCAAGAAGGTAACAAATACAAGAATGTGTGTGCGTGTGTGTGTGTGTGTGTGTGTGTGTGTGTGTGTGAGGGTGGGAAATGGGGATTAAGGGAGGGCAGGCGGAGGTATAGATGAAGCCGTCACTTCCCTATGTGAGAGTGCGGGGCTGTGAGAGATGAGAGAATGATCTCCCACGCAGGCTGCAGGAATGCTTACACTATCACTTTCTGTGCTACAGGAATTAGAAAAAAAAATAAAAAATGTCACAGAGCTAGGAGCAGATCAATGTCCACAACACAAACACATCTATTGACCCACAAGTTGGCTGATGTATGAAATTCTGACTTTTTCACTTTTATGTTTTAGTCTATGTGGACTATGAGCATATACGACACACACGGTGCTCACCTGTGACAATTAAAATGTGATCAACCAAGGCTGTAAATCGTCTTTGACATGTCCTTTAATCTACGAAGTGAAGTTAAACAGTCTGTATCGGAACATTACTCCAGAACTAGTGTACCAAAATGTATTTTGATACTTTTGGGTACTTTTCGATACTTATTTTAACAAAAAATCTTAGGGTACATTAAACATATGTTTCTTATTGTAATATAGTCCTTAAATAAAATAGTGAACATACTAGACAACTTGTCTTTTAGTAGTAAGTAAACAAACAAAGACTCCTAATTAGTCTGCTGACATATGCTGTAACATATTGTGTCATTTATCTACCTATTATTTTGTCTACATTATTAAGGACAAGTGGTAGAAAATGAATGATTAATCTACACTACCGTTCAAAAGTTTGGGGTCACCCAAACAATTTTGTGTTTGAGCCTTCATTTCTAAGAACAAGAATAGACTGTCGAGTTTCAGATAAAAGTTCTCTTTTTCTGGCCATTTTGAGCGTTTAATTGACCCCACAAATGTGATGCTCCAGAAACTCAATCTGCTCAAAGGAAGGTCAGTTTTGTAGCTTCTGTAACGAGCTAAACTGTTTTCAGATGTGTGAACATGATTGCACAAGGGTTTTCTAATCATCAATTAGCCTTCTGAGCCAATGAGCAAACAGATTGTACCATTAGAACACTGGAGTGATAGTTGCTGGAAATGGGCCTCTATACACCTATGTAGATGTTGCACCAAAAACCAGACATTTGCAGCTAGAATAGTCATTTACCACATTAGCAATGTATAGAGTGTATTTCTTTAAAGTCAAGACTAGTTTAAAGTTATCTTCATTGAAAAGTACAGTGCTTTTCCTTCAAAAATAAGGACATTTCAATGTGACCCCAAACTTTTGAACGGTAGTGTACTTGTTCATTTACTGTTAATATCTGCTTATTTTCTCTAACATGTTCTATCTACACCTTTGTTAAAATGTAATAATCACTTATTTTTCTCTTGTTTGATACTTTACATTAGTTTTGGATGATACCACACATTTAGGTATCAATCTGATACCAAGTAGTTACAGGATCATACATTGGTCATATTCAAAGTCCTCATGTGTCCAGGGACATATTTCCTGAGTTTATAAACATGTGCATTTTTTAAAAACGAACAATGATTTTATGATGCTAAAAAATATTGATGTAACCATAGTAGTATTGACTAGATACGCTCCTGTACTTGGTATCGCAGCTCGGTGAGATACGGTGTGTAGTGAAGCATATTTAGCTATTCCTCATCCTGCAGGGATGATACTTGTAAGAAACTTACTTTATTTGTCGCCATGGAGACAAGGATTAGTGATTTAGAAGTAGCTAAAACACTGCAGACTGTGGATGGACATTAGCCGCTAGCTAGCTAGCTAGCCATGTCTTAAAGCACCTCTTCCTGTTTCAGTGTATAATTTCACCTTTCGCTTTAGTTTTTAAGCCAAAACGCGTCCGTTCTCCCTTTTCTGTCTACACACTGTGTCTGCTTGTAAGTACTCTGTGGTGTGCGCTGCCGAACATGCTCCTCTGCTCGTAAAGCCAGCAATGTCACGACGTGACGGCGGACTGGTACTTTTTCGAGGCGGTACAGTACCAATATGATTAATTTGTATCGCAGTACTTTACTAATACCGGTATACCGTGCAATCCTATCCAGAACATTAATAAACCATACTTAAAAGAAAAATAAATAAGGTATAAGAGAAAAAGTTGAATCTTACTGAAATTAACATGATAAATTTAGACAAACTTTATTGATCCACAAGGGAAATTAATAATAAATAAGCTTAACATAAATGTTGAAATTAACGTTCTTATTCAGATAACCGCGAAGTCAAAAAGAAAACTGGTGTTAGTTAAAGTTAAAGTTAAAGTACCAATGATTGTCACACACACACTAGGTGTGTGTGAAATTTGTCCTCTGCATTTGACCCATCCCCTTGTTAACCCCCGGGGTTGTGAGGGGAGCAGTGGGCAGCAGCAGTGCTGTGCCCGGGAATCATTTTTGGTGATTTAACCCCCAATTCCAACCCTTGATGCTGAGTGCCAAGCAGGGAGGTAATGGCTCCCATTTTTATAGTCTTTGGTATGACTCGGCCGGGGTTTGAACTCACGACCTACCGATCTCAGGGCGGACACTCTAACCACTAGGCCACTGAAAAAAAATGTAATATTTTCTAAATTTGTCAACACAGACATAATAGGCATAATGTCACTTAAGTTTTGTTTACAAATCTACACACACACACACAACGGTCATCAACACCGCACATTTCTGGCCTTCACGGTTAAAACTGCTGTGCACTACATCCTTCATCCTACCACACTAACAAAATAACATACATACTGAATTTACGGTATTAATTTTGCACTTGAAGAAACATTACCTTAAGGCAATTTGCAGTGATGGCATGTTGCAATACTAGAACATTTTCACTTGCAATTACTGTATTGCTTTAAAATGGCACTTTTGAGGAAGTTTAAACTTTTTCAAAAGAAAAACAGTCAAAAGAAAAACGTGTATTTTGTAACATATGTTAGAAGTGTGCAATATTTAAGTGCAGATTGAATTTAATCGAATTCTGATAAATTGACTTTGAAAATTGATTTGGGAATTTGGCCATGATAACCAGACCTACGCCTGTCATTTTTAAAATGATATTCATAAAATGGCAGAAGCTTTATCTACCTCTGCACGCACTTAAAAATGTTGCTTACGCTACTTAGTTTTTAATGTGAAACTGTTATATTTGCTGTGATCTTTACAATGAACTCATCAGCGTTATTATTGCTGGCTAAGCAGTTTGCTTCTTACCGCTATTAGAACATTAGTTCTGTTGCTGTCATTTTTGGGCAGTGTAAATTAAGCATCCTCTTTGTTGACATGTCTACTGTATTTTCTGGACCATAGGGCGCACCGGATTATAAGGTGCACTGCCGACGAATGGTCTATTTATGATCTGTTTTCATATATTAGGCGCACCGGATTATAGGCCGCATTAAAGGAGTCATATTATCATTTTATTTTTTTTCTAAGTATAAAAGACTTCCTTGTGGTCTACATAACATGTAATGGTGGTTCTTTGGTCAAAATGTTGCATAGATGATCTGTAAAACTACAGATCATCTTCAAGCCGCTTTCTGACAGTCGCTTCAGGATGCGCCGTTTTGTGGGCGGTCTTATTTATGTGGCTCACCTTCGGCAGCGTCTTCTCCCCGTCATCTTTGTTGTAGCGGTGTAGCGTGCAAGGACGGGAGTGGAAGAAGTGTCAAAAGATGGAGCTAACTGTTTTAATGACATTCACACTTTACTTCCATCAATAACGGAGCAGCATCTCCTCATCCGGAAACAACAACACCGAAAATGTGTCCCGTGAAAAACCGTCCGACCGGAACTCTAATAACTAAAGTTCCCTGGGTGAATAATGTAAACTCACTATACCGGTATGTTTTAGCGCTTCCATGGCGAGTTTACTGACAGATGTAAGAACTTTACACTACTTTGTATTAGAAATGGCAACAGTGGAGGATGAATGTCACATAAGAAGATAGAGGAAAAAGAAGAAGCTTATCGACTACAAAGGCGGATGCACGCAATTTTTCAGGATTTATGCAGATCCCAAATACAGATCAGCAGGTACCAGAAGGTAAAAAAGTTGCTTTAGCATAATATTGCGAAACAAAACACCAGATAATGTCTTACCTTATACACACACCATAATAATACTCCTGTTTAATGCGCCGACAATTCACCAAACGGTGCGGCTTCATAGCTTACCAAAGTCGTACTAAAATATTTTGATAGATTTTTGAGCGCCGTGTGTAATGTTCTATATTTTCAATGGAACATTTAAAATGTTGGTGTTGTTTACTTGAGACATATTGCCATCATAGTGCAGCCTACACTTATCTACTGGTCACATTTATCATTACACCATGTACCAAATAATATAGCTTTGAGGTGGGTAAACTCAACCAAACGTATTCCTTACTTTAGGCGCACCGGGTAAATAAGGCGCACTGTTGAGTTTTGAGAAGAAAAAAAATATTTAAGAGACAACATTTTAGTCTAGCAAAAGCTCTCTAATAATCCTTCCTTTTTGCATTTAGACAATTCAACATCATTTGCTCGCTCACTACTTTATATTAGAAATAGCAACAGTGGGAGGATGAATGTCCCATAACAACAAGATAGAGGAGAAAGAAGAAGCTTATCGACTACGTGTCGTCACAAACTACAAAGGCGGACGTGCGCAATTTTTTCAGGATCTATGCAGATCCCAAATACAGATCAGCAGCTACCAGAAGGTAATAAAAGTTGCTTTTGCATAATATTGCGAAACAAAACGCCAGATATTATGTCTTACCTTATACACACACCATAATAATACTCCTATGTTTAATGCGCCGACAATCCATCAAGCGGTGTGGCTTCATAGCTTACCAAAGTCGTACTAAAACATTTGGTAGATTTCTGAGCGCCGTGTGTAATGTTCTATATTTTCAATGGAACATTTAAAATGTTGGTGTTTACTTGAGACATATTGCCACCATAGTGCAGCCTACACTTATCTTTTATGTTTGACTGCCATCTACTGGTCACACTTATCATTACACCATGTACCAAATGAAATAGCTTCGAGGTGGGTAAGCTCAACCAAACGTATTCCTTACATTAGGCGCACCGGGTTATAAGGCGCCCAGAGGGGGAAAAAAAGGAGTTTAAGTGTGCCTTATAGTCCGGAAAACAAGGTACTTCTTTGTGGTGGATTTTCTAAAACGCTCTCTAATAATCCTTCCTTTTTGCACTTAAAGAATTCAACATCATTTGTTCGTTCACTGCAAAACATAAAAGATCATCAACATCTAACTGTTCTTTCTCTGTAATAATGCACCCTCTAAGTCAGGCCTGGGCAATTACTTTGACTAGGGGGGCCAATTATAGAGAATTAAATGTGTCTGGGGGCCGGTATATCTATTTTTAGGGACACTAATACAAAACCTCACAATAATGTCTGATTGAATGCTAAAAACGTTATGACAGACCGCCTTAAAAACGGAATGGAATTTTTTTTTTTTTTTACTGATTAAGACACCAGAATTTACATGTAAATAAAGAATGTGATTTACAATATTAACTATGAACAATAAAACACTGAATATTGACAACATATGAACGTCACCTCCCCTCTCCATCCACATATTTTCCAATCAAGCGAAACGCAACAAACACAGCAAAATATGAAGGCGAAGGGTAAAAAAAAACAAAAAAACACCTACAATCTGATATATCTGATACATCACTAAGCTTTAGAACTTTGTTGTAAAAATCTCCTTCCGCATCTGTCCCTGACACCCACATTTAAGGCTCTGGAAATACTCTGTGGAAACGCTCCCCACCCACACTGCTTGGTGCCTCGTCTGAGCTGCTGTGACTTAGATTACCATAGTAACTAATTAGATGACCATAGTACAGACCTGGGCATTGTACGGCCCGCGGGCCGCATCCGGCCCTTTGCGCATCCCTGTCCGGCCCGCGTGAGGCCAATCATAAATTACAAAATAAATTTCAAAAAGTATCTATGTCGAGTGTGCAATACAACGGTGCTGCTTTTGTTTTGAAAAGCGTTATTTGTATTACTTCCGTGTGGACGTATGCGCGTGTGCGATTGTGAGTGAATTGAACGGCGCAATTACAAATTACAAAATAAAGTTTAAAAAACCTCTATGTCGTGCGCGCAATACAACTGTGCTGCTTTTATTTTGAAATGTGTTATTTATGCCGTATGTCCGGGGGGAACCTGTGAGTGAAGGTGCATAGAGACAAGTGATGAGACGCTAAAAAAAGAAAAGTTGATGAGGAATGGCGTGTTTCCAACAAGACATGGACTGCCAAGTATTTCTTTACATAAATTAATGGTAAAGCCGTGTGCTTAATGTGTGGTACACAGGTTGCTGTGTTTAAATATCATTTTAATCGCCACTACACGAAGAAACACGAGGGAAAATACCGGAATGTGTCTGATGAAGCGCGCGCAAGGGAGGCTGATGCGTTGATGGTAAAACTGCAAACCCAACAAGGACTTTGTGCCATATTTCACACCCCCAGAGATGCAGCCGTCAGGACAAGTTTCGTCATTTCTCACAAAAGCGCCAGAAAAAGTAAGGCGTTTTCTGACGGAGAGTTTATTAAGGAGTGCTTATTGGACTTTGTTGCGCTGATAATGCCCGGAGACATTGACTGTTTTTCGCTAACTTTGGATGAGAGCTCTGATGCAGTCAATTAAAGAGACAACCACAGGTAATGACTTGTTCACAGAGGTAAATGCGTGTTGGGACACGCTGGCAGGTGTGACAATCCAATCCACTTTATTTACATAGCACATTTAAACAACAAAATGTTTCCAAAGTGCTGCACAACAATATTACAAACAATATTCAAATATTATCCTTAGCTCCACCAATGACTGAATAAAAAGAAAAAACAATTACATATAAAACCAATACAAAAAACAATATAAAATAAATATGATTAAAAACTATTTTTAACAACAGATGGTTGTCCAAATCTGATGGGGAAAAATGTTGGATAATGCAGGATAAAGTGACCATCAAAAGCAATCTGCTTTTGTATAAAGTTAAGTTAGGTTAAATTAAATTATTATTATTATTATTAATTATTATTATTATTATCATCATTATTATTTATCTTACGGTATATCAAAAATAATATTGAGCAAAATGTAATTGAAATATTGTCGTGTGGCCCTCCAGCAGTGCTCGGGTTGCTTATGCGGCCCCCGGTGAAAATTAATTGCCCACCCCTGCCATAGTAACTAGTATATCATGCAAAATCATAGATTCCAACCATTGAAAGACTTAAAGGCCTACTGAAACCCACTACTACCGACCACGCAGTCTGAGTTTATATATCAATGATGAAATCTTAACATTGCAACACATGCCAATACGGCCGGGTTAACTTATAAAGTGCAATTTTAAATTTCCCGCGAAACTTCCGGTTGAAAACGTCTATGTATGATGACGTTTGCGCGTGACGTAGACCGCATCGATGATCGGGTGAAGTCCTTCGTCGCACCGTCGATCACTGGAACCCAGGTGAGCACGGGTGTTGATGAGCAGATGAGGGCTGGCGTAGGTGGAGCGCTAATGTTTTTATCATAGCTCTGACGAGGTCCCGTAGCTAAGTTAGCTTCAATGGCGTCGTTAGCAACAGCATTGCTAGGCTTCGACAGGCGGCACAGCATTAACCGTGTGGTTACAGGTCCAGTGTTTGGTTTGGTGTCTCCTGATAGTAGTATGGTAGATTTTCTGTCTATCCTTCCAGTCAGGGGCTTATTTCTTTTGTTTCTCTCTGCATTTAAGCCAGATGTTATCACGTTAGCTCCGTAGCTAAAGTGCTTCACCGATGTATTGTCGTGGAGATAAAAGTCACTGTGAATGTTCATTTCGCGTTCTCGACTCTCATGACGGCGTGGCGAAGTTGGTAGAGTGGCCGTGCCAGCAATCGGAGGGTTGCTGGTTACTGGGGTTCAATCCCCACCTTCTACCATCCAAGTCACGTCCGTTGTGTCCTTGGGCAAGACACTTCACCCTTGCTCTTGATGGCTGCTGGTTAGCGGCTTGCATGGCAGCTCCCGCCATCAGTGTGTGAATGTGCGTGTGAATGGGTGAATGTGGAAATACTGTCAAAGCGCTTTGAGTACCTTGAAGGTAGAAAAGCGCTATACAAGTATAACCCATTTATCATTTATCATTTTCAAGAGGGTATAGTATCCGAGGTGGTTTAAAATACAAATCTGTGATCCACAATAGAAAAAAGAGAAAGTGTGGAATCCAATGAGCCCTTTTACCTAAGTTACGGTCAGAGCGAAAAAAGATACGTCCTGCACTGCACTCTAGTCCTTCACTCTCATGTTCCTCATCCACGAATCTTTCATCCTCGCTCAAATTAATGGGGTAATCGTCGCTTTCTCGTCCGAATCGCTCTCGCTGCTGGTGTAAACAATGGGGAAATGTGAGTAGCCTTTCAACCTGCGACGTCACGCTACTTCCGGTACAGGCAAGGCTTTTTTTTTATCAGCGACCAAAAGTTGCGAACTTTATCGTCGATGTTCTCTACTAAATCCTTTCAGCAAAAATATGGCAATATCGCGAAATGATCAAGTATGACACACAGAATGGATCTGCTATCCCCGTTTGAAGAAAAAAAATTGTTTCAGTAGGCCTTTAGTATAGTTGAAGACTTACGATCATTAGAAAACATCACTGCACATCATAATGGCAGCTACACTTTCATCTTAAAGATCTATTTAGGAATGTCGGGCGGGCCAGATTGAAAAGCTTAACCCCTGGGACTTAATATGCCCAGGTCTGCTGCAAGTGTCCATTTTTGTGCCATTTCACTGTTTTTTGTTTATTTCATTCTCCATCCCCCAATCATGAAATGTCCAAATGTCATCGTGTTGATCTTTTCAAAAAGGCAGCTATAGTGCAGACACCAGTAGGATACTACCTAGTTTGGAGCAACTCTGCCTCGACACGGTGCACAACCAGCTATCGCAGGCTGGGGGGAAGAAAAAAAAACCCGATGTGTTCAGACTGTCAGATCTATTGATTTACGATCGGCAGGGCCAGGGAAGGACCAGAGCAGGGCATGTAGAGCCGGTGTGGAGGTAATAGTTTACAGCAGGCTTGTGTCCACTGAGGCTCCCAATACAAATACATGGACTCCAAGGGAGATGAGCAGGGAATTTGACATTGAGACGAGCAAAGTTGAATTCCTGGTGGTGTTGGTTTGTTTGTGTGCCGCCTTCAATAGTAGAGTCATGAAATAAGCATGAAGCTTGTTTGAACCCCACCCCTCTCCTTATAGGCCGGTGGCCTAGCGAGGTCCTTTGACACTGTACACCACGTGGCATCCCACTCGCCTGCATCCTTCATCCACGGGGCAAAAAGACGGTAAAGCTGTACAATGCACGAGGGAAAATCTGCACTGATTATATTTGAAAAACAATTCTGTCCCGCATGGAAATGGATTTACAGGCTGTCAGAAGAACAAGTGGCACAATAACTCCTCAATAACTCCTCACCATAAAACACGGCTATTCCACTCAATTGTTCCAGAGGGGACCATATTTTCACAGAGCTAATGACTGAAGGTCAGACTTGTTCCTTCTTATCTTGATATGTCAATCAGTGCAAGGCTCACAACACGAAAAAGGTAATAGTCATTAATTTATATATTAAAACAGGTAAGATTCTCTATGAACCCTTCTGTCCGGGGACCGGTAAAAGTCATACTTAATATTAGAAATGGCAACAGCGGAGGATGAATGTCACATAACAAGAAGATAGAGAAAAAGAAGGCGGCGTCACGGACTACAAAGGCGGACTCACGCAATTTTTCAGGATTTATGCAGATCT
Organism: Entelurus aequoreus; assembly: GCF_033978785.1. Classification (NCBI taxonomy): domain Eukaryota; kingdom Metazoa; phylum Chordata; class Actinopteri; order Syngnathiformes; family Syngnathidae; genus Entelurus; species Entelurus aequoreus. The sequence continues at coordinate 17,665,053 of NC_084740.1, read as the reverse complement.
AAATACAGATCAGCAGGTACCAGAAGGTAAGAAAAGTTGCTTTTTCATAATATTGTGAAACAAAACACAAAATATGCCTTACCTTATACACACACCATAATAACACAATGTTTAATGCGCCGACAATCCATCAAGCGGTGTGGCTTCATAGCTTACCAAAGTCGTACTAAAAACATTGTGATAGATTTTTGAGCGTCGTGTATAACGTTCTATGTTTTCAATGGAACATTTAAAATGGTGTTGTCCACTTGAGATGTATTGCCATCATAGTGCAGCCTACACATATCTCATATGTTTGACTGCCATCTACTGGTCACACTTCTCATTACACCATGTACCAAATAAAATAGCTTCGAGGTGGGTAAGCTCATTAAAACAGGTAAGATTCTCTATAAGCCATCTGTCCGGGGACCGGTACAAGTCTGACGTATTTGCTACCAAGTCAAACAGAAATATAACTATTTATACAGGACTGTCTCAGAAAATTAGAATATTGTGATAAAGTCCTTTATTTTCTGTAATGCAATTAAAAAAATAAAAATGTCATACATTCTGGATTCATTACACATCAACTGAAATATTGCAAGCCTTTTATTATTTTAATATTGCTGATTATGGCATACAGCTTAAGAAAACTTAAAAATTGCATCTCAAAAAATTAGAATATTTTCTCAGACCAAGTAAAAAATGTTTGATTTTGTTTTGCTGTTATAAATCTTTTGATTTTATTTGGTCTGAGGAAATATTCTAATTTTTTGAGATACGATTTTTGAGCTTTCTTAAGCTGTATGCCATAATCAGCAATATTAAAATAATAAAAGGCTTGCAATATTTCAGTTGATGTGTAATGAATCCAGAATGTATGACATTTGTTTTTTTAATTGCATTACAGAAAATAAAGAACTTTATCACAATATTCTATTTTTCTGAGACAGTCCTGTAGATGACCGCAGTATTGCCAACTTAACTTTCCCCTGTTCCACTAGACCATGGGTGTCCAACTTGCTTTCATTGAGGGCCACATTGCAGTCATGGTTGCCCTCAGAGGGCCGTTTGTAACAGTGACTAATACGGATATTAATGTAGAGTAGCGTTGTCCCGGTACCAATACTTTCACAAAATGTATTCCGATACTTTTCGGTACTTTTTGATACTTTTCTAAATCAAGGGGACAACAAAAATGTCATTATTGGCTTTATTTTAACAAAAAATCTTAGGCTACAATAAACATGTTTATTATTGCAATTTAGTCCTTAAATAAAATAGTGAACATAATAGACAACTTGTCTTTTAGTAGTAAGTAAACAATGGCTCCTAATTAGTCTGCTGACATACGCAGTAACATATTGTGTCATTTATTATTCTATTATTTTGTCTACATTATTAAGGACAAGTGGTAGAAAATGAATTATTAATCTACTTGTTCATTTACTGTTAATATCTGCTTACTTTCTCTTTTAACATGTTCTATCTACACTTCTGTTAAAATGTAATAATCACTATTTCTTCTGTTTGATACTTTACATTAGTTTTGGATGATACCACACATTTAGGTATCAATCCGATACCAAGTAGTTACAGGATCATACATTGGTCCTATTCAAAGTTCTCATGTGTCCAGGACATATTTCCTGAGTTTATAAACATAATATACATTTAAAAAAAGTATATATATATTTTGTGATGCTGAAAAGTATCAATGTAATCATCATATCGACTACATACGCTCCTGTACTTGGTATCATTACAGTGGATGTCAGGTGTAGAGCCACCCATGGCGTTTGTTTACATTGTGACGCCGGTGAGCTATGGTGTGTAGTGAAGCATGTTTAGCTATTCCTCGTCCTGCAGTGATAATGACACTTGTAAGAAACTTACTTTATTTGTCACCATGGAGGCGAGGATTAGTTATTTAGAAGTCGCTAAAACACTGCAGACTGTGGCTCGACTTTAGCCGTTAGTTAGCTAGCCATGTCCTAAAGCCACTATGGACTGGACTCTCACACTATTATGTTAGATCCACTATGGACTGGACTCTCACAATATTATGTTGGATCCACTATGGACCGGACTCTCACTATTATGTTAGATCCACTATGGACTGGACTCTCACACTATTATGTTAGATCCACTATGGACTGGACTCTCACAATATTATGTTAGATCCACTATGGACTGGACTCTCACAATATTATGTTAGATCCACTATGGACTGGACTCTCACACTATTATATTAGATCCACTATGGACTGGACTCTCATACTATTATGCTAGATCCACTATGGACTGGACTCTCACACTATTATGTTAGATCCACTATGGACTGGACTCACATTATTATGTTAGATCCACTATGGACTGGACTCTCACACTATTATGTTAGATCCACTATGGACTGGACTCTCAAATTATTATGTTAGATCCACTATGGACTGGATTCTCAAAATATTATGTTAGATCCACTATGGACTGGACTCTCACAATATCATGTTAGATCCACTATGGACTGGACTCTCACACTATTATGTTAGATCCACTATGGACTGTACTCTCACACTATTATGTTAGATCCACTATGGACTGGACTCACAATATTATGCTAGATCTACTATGGACTGGACTCTCACACTATTATGCTAGATCTACTATGGACTGGACTCTCACACTATTATGCTAGATCCACTATGGACTGGACTCTCACTATTATGTTAGATCCACTATGGACTGGACTCTCACAATATTATGTTAGATCTACTATGGACTGGACTCTCACAATATTATGTTAGATCCACTATGGACTGGACTCTCACAATATTATGTTAGATCCACTATGGACTGGACTCTCACAATATTATGTTAGATCTACTATGGACTGGACTCTCACAATATTATGTTAGATCCACTATGGACTGGACTCTCACAATATTAGGTTAGATCCACTATGGACCGGACTCTCACTATTATGTTAGATCCACTATGACTGGACTCTCACACTATTATGTTAGATCCACTATGGACTGGACTCTCACACTATTATGTTAGATCCACTATGGACTGGACTCTTACAATATTATGTTAGATCCACTATGGACTGGACTCTCACAATATTATGTTAGATCCACTATGGACTGGACTCTCACACTATTATGTTAGATCCACTATGGACTGGACTCTCACACTATTATGTTAGATCCACTATGGACTGGACTCACATTATTATGTTAAATCCACTATGGACTGGACTCTCACACTATTATGTTAGATCCACTATGGACTGGACTCTCAAAATATTATGTTAGATCCACTATGGACTGGATTCTCACAATTTTATGTTATATCCACTATGGACTGGACTCTCACAATATTATGTTAGATCTACTATGGACTGGACTCTCACAATATTATGCTAGATCCACTATGGACTGGACTCTCACAATATTATGTTAGATCCACTATGGACTGGACTCTCACAATATTATGCTAGATCCACTATAGACTAGTCTCTCACAATATTATGTTAGATCCACTATGGACTGGACTCTCACAATATTATGCTAGATCCACTATAGACTAGTCTCTCACAATATTATGTTAGATCCACTATGGACTGGACTCTCACAATATTATGTTAGATCCACTATGGACTGGACTCTCACAATATTATGTTAGATCTACTATGGACTCCATGGACTCTCACAATATTATGTTAGATCCACTATGGACTGGACTCTCACAATATTATGTTAGATCCACTATGGACTTGACTCACACTATTATGTTAGATCCACTATGGACTGGACTCTCACACTATTATTTTAGATCACTATGGACTGGACTCTCACACTATTATGTTAGATCCACTATGGACTGGACTCTCACACTATTATTTTAGATCACTATGGACTGGACTCTCACAATATTATGCTAGATCCACTCGACGTCCATTGCACCGGTCGCCCAGGGGAGGGTCCCCACATCTGCGGTCCCCTCCAAGGTTTCTCATTGTAATCCCATTGGGTTGAGTTTTTTCCTGCCCTTATGTGAAGTGAAGTGAATTACGTATATTTATATAGCGTTTTTCTCTAGTGACATAGTGAACCCAATATCTAAGTTACATTTAAACCAGTGCGGGTGGCACTGGGAGCAGGTGGGTAAAGTGTCTTGCCCAAGGACACAACGGCAGTGACTAAGATGGCGGAAGCGGGAATTAAACCTGGAATCCTCAAGTTGCTGGCACGGCCACTCTACCAACTGAGCTATTCCGCCCAAATGTGGGATCTGAGCCGAGGATGTCGTTGTGGCTTGTGCAGCCCTTTGAGACACTCGTGATTTAGGGCTGTATAAGTAAACATTGATTGATTGATTGATTGGTTGAATGAAAATCAGGAGTACGATTACTAATTCCGGGTTAATATTGGAGTGGGCCCAGGGCTCCTCTATAGTGGATAAATTGGGTCTTGAGGTCAAAAAGGTTAAGAACCCCTGCTATATACGATGACCCTGCAGATGGAAATTAGCCTTTGGCTACAATCTGGCACATTAACATTGCATATGTCCATTAATGTGCATTGTCCCATGTACTATAACAAAGGAGTTGTAATATACATATATTAACAAGCTTGTTGTGTCTGTGGTAGCAAATGTGTGATGGACCGGTGGTTGGGGCATTTACAGGCTCTAGAGCAGTGGTCCCCAAGCACCGGGCCGCGGGCCGGTACCGGTCCGTGGATCAATTGGTACCCGGCCGCACAAGAAAAAAACAAAAAACAATTGTTTTAGTTTTTGTTTTTGTTGTTTTTAAAAAAAAATTAAATCAACATAAAAAACAAGATACACTTACAATTAGTGCACCAACCCAAAAAACCTCCCTCCACTCATTCACACTCAATCACACAAAAGGGTTGTTTCTTTGTGTTATTAATATTTCTGGTTCCTACATTATATATCAATATAGATTAAGTTAAAGTGCCAACGATTGTCACCCACACACTAGGTGTGGCGAAATTACTCTCTGCATTTGACCCATCACCCTTGATCAGGTGAGGGGAGCAGTGAGCAGCAGCCGTGCCCGGGAGTCAGTTTTGGTGATTCAATACAGTCGGCAGGGATACAGACCGTAAGTTAAGTTAAGTTAAAGTACCAATGATTGTCACACACACACTAGGTGTGGTGAAATTTGTCCTCTGCATTTGACCCATCCCCTTGGGGAGCAGTGGGCAGCAGCGGCGCCGCGCCCGGGAATCATTTTGGTGATTTAACCCCCAATTCCAACCCTTGATGCTGAGTGCCAAGCAGGGAGGTAATGGGTCCCATTTTTATAGTCTTTGGTATGACTCGGCTGGGATTTGAACTCCAACCTACCGATCTCAGGGCGGACACTCTAACCACTAGGCCACCACACATGATTGTATTTTTTTATGAAAAAAAACAACAAACCCCCCCCCCCCCCCCCCCCCACCCGGTCCGTGGGACAAATTTTCAAGCGTTGACCGGTCCGCAGTTACAAAAAGGTTGGGGACCACTGCTCTAGAGGATTACTCACTATAAATATATATATATATATATATATATATATATATATATATATATATATATATATATATATATATATATATATATATATATATATATATATATATATATATATATGTTTATAATATGTGTAATGTGTTTGTCACTATATATATATATATATATATATATATATATATATATATATATATATATATATATATATATATATATATATATATACATATATATATATATATATATATATATATATATATATGTATATATATATATATGTATATATATATATACATATATATATATATATATATATATATATATATATATATATAATATATATATATATATATGTATATATATATATATGTATATATATATATATATATATATATATATATATATATATATATATGTATATATATATATATGTATATATATATATATACACATATATATATATACATATATATATATATATATATATATATATATATATATATATATATATATATATATATATATATATATATATATATATATATATATATATATATATATATATATATATATATATATATATATATATATATATATATATATATATATATATATATATATATAGTGACAAACACATTACACATATTATAAACATTCACACTAATGACCCTCCCTTATTCTCTGGCGGGTTATAAAGTGTGTTTAATCTGTGTGGGGTGTGGAAAAAAATAATCGACTGATTTTATGACTCTCTCTCCTCTTTCTTTCTGTTCATGCAACACGTTGAGAATACATGAGACTATACCTGAACCGTGACCTTGACCTAAATGCAAATAGGAAAAAAAAACACAATTGCGTATGCAAGCTCAGTGGGGAAGTATTCCAATACGCGCAGGTGGAAGCAGGACTGTTGACATGATGCATGACTTTCCCCCAAAAAACAGCTTCTGTACCAGCGTCCCAGTTTGAGTATTAAAATAACCTAAGGTTTGATCAAATCCCTGCAGAATCCACCGTCCTGCATGAAAGCCAAGATATCACATATAAACACCCAATACACACACATGCGTTATTGACATTTTACTGGCTGCAGAAGTGTGTGCGTGTGTGTATGCATGTCTGTGTGTTTGTGTGCATGTAGGCAACTTTGTCATGTTGTCTCTTAAGTTACAGCCACTTTGTAATTAGGAACGCCGTTTGCAGCTGTGCTAATGAACAACAAACTCTGTCAAGCAGAACAAACAAGCTAAAAACAAAGTTAACGCAGACACAGTCTCGCCAGGAGAGCGGTCCATCTGTTTGCTAAGGGACTCTTGCTATTTTTTTTTTCCACAGTCTTGAAAGAAGACCCGACACACATACACACACTCACACACACTCTCTTGTAATTGTTACCTTCTTGAGACCTTCGAAAAGTGCCTACCTCTTTAGGACCACCCTTTCTAGATATATAAAGATGTGTATTTACAACATTATTAATATATACATACTATGCAAATATAAAAAAGGTAAGCTTTCTGTAATTTTTTTTTTTTTTTTGTAATTGGTTTTCAATCTTATTTACTTCAAGTGATTACAGTGCGTCTCTATATACATATTTATTTTTATTAATTTTGGTCAAAGGGGGCGCATTTTAATTTCTTACACACACTTGTTATTTCATATGTTGGCCAGAGGTGGAGCACTTTTAAAACCGACAGTCCGGTTGAAAAATTCCTCCTTTTTGGGACCACCCTAATTTTGATAGATTTCACCACCAAATGAGATCTGTTTCGTTTTTTGCAATGTGCCGATAACAAAAGGAGTCATGGACCACAGATGGCCCCTGTGCAGCACTTTGGGCAACCCAGCTGTAGAAGCTAACTGTTCATTATAACATGTAAAAGTTTTGAATTTTCCTGAGGAAAAGTTTCCTCCTTAAGGAATCAATAAAGTACTATCTATCTATCTAATGGCCAATACAGTCTTAGTACCGTAGTGTATTTGTTCATTCTATGGTCACACTTCAAAAAGTCAGTGTTCAAAAACAAGAAACAAAATATACAAAAGCTAGGGGCATTTTACTTGAACTAAGCAAAATGATCTGCCAATAGAACAAGAAAATGTGGCTTGTCAAGACTTTCCAAAACAAATAAATGTAGCTAACCTCAATGGACCCAAAAATACCTTAAAATAAGTATTTTCTCACTAATAACAAGTGCACTTTTCTTGATAGAAAAAACAAATATGATACATTTTTTCTCAATATGTTGAAAAATATTCTTAGATTAAGTAAATGCTAGTGCCATTATCTTGACATAATGATATGCGCTCGGCATTATATTTCTTGCATTTTCCTATCGATAAAATTACATCGCGCCAAGTGCGTGCTCTTTCAGTCAATTAGTGCGCAAGGAATATATATATATATATATATATATATATATATATATATATATATATATATATATATATATATATATATATATATATATATATATATATATATATATATATATATATATATATATATATATATATATATATATATATATATATATACACATTTTTTTACATGTAGTTTTGAAGAATTTATCTGAATGTGCATGAACTATTTCTGTTTAAAATTGTTACAAATGTCACATGTTAAATGTTTAAATATTAACTGTCTGTTTGCTGTACTGTGCCAACTGTACTACTATACGAGTACATACAGTATGTTCTATTGTTTCATTGAAACTAAAACAGCAAAGTCCATTTGGCTGTCATCTGTTTTAATTATGAGACACAATTGTGTCAAAGTCATGATTTTTTATTTCATGCTTGAAATAAGAAATTATTACATTAAAAAGTAGTTTTATACTTGTGAGTGTTGATGACACAGCTTTGCAACAGTTGATATTCTAGTTTCAAGCATGTTTTACTCAATATAGGTCATCAAATCTCAGCAACAAGCTGTAATATCTTACTGAGATCATTTAGGACCAAAACAATTAAAACAAGTAAAAGACTAACATAAAATCTGCTTAGTGAGAAGAATTATCTTACCAGACAGAAAATAAGCAAATATCACCCTTATTTGAGATTTTTAATCTTAATTAGATTTCAGTTTTTGCAGTGCACATATGGGACGCGAGTTGTCTTACGTCATCACCGGAAGTTGTAAAATCAGCTGTTCACCTGGCGTTTTTTGGGGGATGATAGTTAAAGTACCCATGATTGTCACACACACCACCACTGCTGCTGCTGCTCACTGCTCCCCTCACCTCCCAAGTAGTGATCAAGGGTGATGGTCAAATGCAGAGAATAATTTTGCCACACCTAGTGTGTGTGTGACAATCATGGGTACTTTAACTTTAACTAGATGTGGCGAAATTATTCTCTGCATTTGACCCTTGAACACCCCCTGGGAGTTGAGGGGAGCAGTGAGCAGCAGCAGTGGCCGCGCCCGGGAATCATTTTTGGTGATACAACCCCCAATTCCAACCCTTGATGCTAAGTGTCAAGCAGGGAGGTAACGGCTCCCATTTTCATAGTCTTTGCTATGACTCGGCCGGGGTTTGAACTCACGACCTACCGATCTCAGGGCGGACACTCTAACCACTGGAGCCACTGAGCAGGCATGAACAGGGAAGTCCTCCTTTAGCTGCCGTCTTGTTGTATCATATAAATTGCTCCCTTTGCACCTGTCAATGTTTACTTTTGTATGCACATTAAATCAACACAAAAAACCTGACTTTGGAGCAATGTTCACAGACTCTAGTATTTGGCTCTCTATTAGATGCAACGGTTTTCCGTATCCGGACCATGATTTCGGCCCTAACTTGTTCACCGGTCCTCACATGGAAGGTACGTTTCCCCTGTTGATGTCTCAAGAAGGGTATAAATACAAGAACACACACACACACACACACTTGTGAGAATGCATGCAGACATGACATCATTTTGTTCTGTTTCTGCAAAGGGTTTGTGCATGCTAAATGCTTAGTTGGGGCTGTGCCCACTGTGGGAAACAAGCTATAGATAGATAGATAGATAGATAGATAGATAGATAGATAGATAGATAGATAGATAGATAGATAGATAGATAGATAGATAGATAGATAGATAGATAGATAGATAGATAGATAGATAGATAGATAGATAGATTGATAGATATATACACATATACATACATACATATATATACATACATACATACACACATACATATTGTCTGATTGTCTGCTTTATACAAATGTGTGTGTGTGTGTGTGTTTTGTGTGTGTGTGTGTGTGTGTGTGTGTGTGTGTGTGTGTGTGTGTGTGTGTGTGTGTGTGTGTGTGTGTGTGTGTGTGTGTGTGTGTGTGTGTGTGCGTGTGTCCTTTGTCTATCATTTCAATCAAAAGGCATCTTTCTTTGCATTCATCTCTGCCTCTGTTGAGACTGTTTATCTGCCACTACTCCAGCTTTTGTTTGGCTGCCATGCCCTGTGAGCAGTGTTTAATTCTCCCTTTTCCTCAAGGGAGGCATGTGAGGTGAGGAGGGACGGCGGGGAGGGTGATGTGGGGCGGCGGGGGGAGACAGGGGAGGACACGGCAAAGACACTTCATTAATCAATCAACCAGCTTTGAAAATTTACCTAATTAAGGGCTAATTACGGATCTGGGCGCCGTGCCAGCTGGCGTCCAGATCGGCCCCCCCTCTGATGCGACCCCGGCGCCGCCCCGGATGACACTGAAGGTAAACACCCCTCCCTCCTCCTTTATTAGTCTATCCATTCAAGATAAGGCTGCACCAATTGCTGTCAACCTGCCTTGTCTTTTTTTCTTTTCTTACCGGGAAAAGGTTGGTGGTCTTCTCGGGGTCGTCTGGACTCTCCTCCGTTCCAGTCTTGTCACGGTCCTGCCAGCTCCCCCTGCGCGACACGCTGGCACGCCAGGCACGCTGGATACTGGAAGTGTGAAAGGGAAGACATACAGTATCTCACAAAACCCCGTATCACAGGCGCATTGACTTTCCGAAGACAGTATATCAATACTGCAATACAAGATGTACCTTGACTATTCTAAATAATATCCAGGTTTCATTTCTACAGTTTTGGTCCTTGAGAATACAACATACAAACCATAAAAGCAGTGAAGTTGTCACAATGTTTAAATGGTGAATAAAAACAGAATACAATGATTTGCAAATCATTTTTAACTTATATTCAATTGAATAGGATGCAAAGACAAGATATTTAACATTTGAACTGGAAAACTGCTTTTATTTGCAAATAGTAGCTCATTTGGAATTTGATGCCTGCAACATGTTTAAAAAAAGCTGGCACAGGTGGCAAAAAAGACTGAGAAAGTTGAGGAATGCTCATCAAACACTTATTTGGAACATCCCACAGGTGAACAGGCTAATTGGGAACAGGTGGGTGCCACGATTGGGTATACAAGTAGATTCCATGAAATGCTCAGTCATTCACAAACAAGGATGGGGCGAGGGTCACCACTTTGTCGACAAATGTGCGCAACAGTTTAAGAACAACATTTCTCAACGAGCTATTGCAAGGAATTTAGGGATTTCACCATCTACGGTCCGTAATATCATCAAAAGGTTCAGAGAATCTGGAGAAATCACAGCACGTAACATTGAATGCCCGTGACTTTCGATCCCTCAAGCGGTACTGCCTCAAAAACCAACATCAGTGTGTAAAGGATATCGCCACACGGGCTCAGGAACACTTCAGATAACCCCTGTCATTAACTACAGTTGGTCGCTACATCTGTAAGTGCAAGTTAAAACTCTACTATGCAAAGCCAAAGCCATTTATCAACAACACCCAGAAATGGGCCCTAGCTCATCTAAGATGGACTGATGCAAAGTCGAAAAGTGTTCTGTGGTCTGACGAGTCCACATTTCAAATTGTTTTTGGAACGATAACTAACGATAAAGGTGAAGTTATAACACTGAAACGCCCTCAGGAAGAGGTGCTTTAAAGACATGGCTAGCTAGCTAGCGGCTAACGTCCAGCCGCAGTCTGCAGTGTTTTAGCTTCTCCTAAATCACTAATCCTCGTTTTCATGGCAACAAATAAAGTACGTTTCTTACAAGTAACATTATCACTGCAGGACGAAGAATAGCTAAACATGCTTCACTACACACCGTAGCTTACCGGCGTCACCGCTAATGACGCCATTCCTGAATGTAAACAAACACCATTGGTGGCTCTACACCTAACATCCACTGTAATGATACCAAGTGCAGGCGCGTATCTAGTCGATACTATGGTTACATCGATATTTTTTTGGCATCAGTGTAGATAGAACATGTTAAAAGAGAAAGTAAGCAGATATTAACAGTAAATGAACAAGTAGATTAATAATTCATTTTCTACCACTTGTCCTTAATAATGTAGACAAAATAATAGGTAGATAAATGACACAATATGTTACTGCATATGTCAGCAGACTAATTAGGAGCCTTTGTTTGTTTACTTACTAATAAAAGACAAGTTGTCTAGTATGTTCACTATTTTATTTAAGGACAAACTTGCAATAATAAACATATGTTTAATGTACCCTAAGATTTTTTGTTAAAATAAAGCTATCAATACAATTTTTTGTGGTCCCCTTTATTTAGAAAAGTATCGAAAAGTACCGAAAAATATCAAAATACTTTTGGTACCGGTACCAAAATATTGGTATTGGGACAACACTAATTGATGGGTTCAAGGGGAAAAGATCAAGTATAATGATTAAATATAGAGCTAAATACTATGCCCTTGCTGTCTGTGTCGTCTCCTCCCTCCTGCACACATACACCACTTGATCTATTTGCTGCTTTTCGAATGTGTTCAGACTCTTCTGACCTCTCCCCGCCCATCTCACCCACACCTCCGGGAGAGTGCCGCTCCCCACTTCCTTTCATCCCCCAAGTGGCGAGGTCCAGTGTGGGGTGTCGCATCAATTACTCGATGGACAAACACATTCACCTCTGCCGGAGCAGAGAGACGGCCGAACCAAACGGAACAAATTGAATCAAGAGGCAAAAATCAGAGCTCTCCAAACCAATATTCTGTCCTCTTTTCTTTCCTCCATCCCCAATTTTCTCCACTTGTACTCGTCCTACCATTCCCTCCTGACCCACCGGCCTCCCTGGAAGTCTCTTTCAGCCCACTGCGTCACAATCATATTAACTCTACACAGAAACAATGGCCTTCTCTTTTTAATCTCCACTTTCATGGAAGGGAAAGCCTCAGGCTTGAGCCGTTTTATCCCGTTACACCTCAGAAAGCGTCGTCACCGCTGTGCAGGTCAGCCACAGACTCTCATTGAGCGGGACACTTACCGGTAACTAAATTCAAAAGGTGCACAGCAAATACACAAGCGGCAAGGTTGAAACAAGGCTACAATAACGATGCGACAAAAATTACTCACACAATAGCCTTGATCTCCAGCTGCTGCTGTTGTTGTTGTTGTTGATGCCCACGGCGGTGAGACCTGTTGTCAGGCTCTCCCTCGCTCCTCTGGGGGTGGCTTCAAGAAAGGAAAAGACGAGAATATGACATTTGTTGTGTGACAAAAAGGAGTAGTGTAGTAAGGGAGGACTCACACTATGAACTAGATCCACTATGGACTGGACTCTCACACTATTAACTAGATCCACTCCACTATGGACTGGACTCTCACACTATTAACTAGATCCACTATGGACTGGACTCACACAATATTAACTAGATCCACTATGGACTGGAATCTCAAAATATTATCTAGATCCACTATGGACTGGACTCACACACTATTAACTAGATCCACTATGGACTGGACTCTCACACTATGAACTAGATCCACTACGGACTGGACTCTCACACTATTAACTAGATCCACTATGGACTGGACTCTCACACTATTAACTAGATCCACTCCACTATGGACTGGACTCTCACACTATTAACTAGATCCACTATGGACTGGACTCTCACACTATTATCTAGATCCACTATGGACTGGACTCTCACACTATTAACTAGATCCACTATGGACTAGACTCTCACACTATGAACTAGATCCACTATGGACTGGAATCACACACTATTAACTAGATCCACTATGGACTGGAATCTCAAAATATTATCTAGATCCACTATGGACTGGACTCACACACTATTAACTAGATCCACTATGGACTGGACTCTCACACTATTAACTAGATCCACTCCACTATGGACTGGACTCTCACACTATTAACTAGATCCACTATGGACTGGACTCTCACACTATTATCTAGATCCACTATGGACTGGACTCTCACACTATTAACTAGATCCACTATGAACTACACTCTCACACTATTAACTAGATCCACTATGGACTGGACTCTCACACTATTAACTAGATCCACTATGGACTGGACTCTCACACTATGAACTAGATCCACTGCGGACTGAACTCTCACACTATTAACTAGATCCACTATGGACTGGACTCACACACTATTAACTAGATCCACTATGGACTGGAATCTCAAAATATTATCTAGATCCACTATGGACTGGACTCACACACTATTAACTAGATCCACTATGGACTGGACTCTCACACTATGAACTAGATCCACTACGGACTGGACTCTCACACTAGTAACTAGATCCACTATGGACTGGACTCTCACACTATTAACTAGATCCACTCCACTATGGACTGGACTCTCACACTATTAACTAGATCCACTATGGACTGGACTCTCACACTATTATCTAGATCCACTATGGACTGGACTCTCACACTATTAACTAGATCCACTATGGACTAGACTCTCACACTATTAACTAGATCCACTATGGACTGGACTCTCACACTATTAACTAGATCCACTATGGACTGGACTCTCACACTATGAACTAGATCCACTATGGACTGGACTCTCACACTATTAACTAGATCCACTATGGACTGGACTCTCACACTATTAACTAGATCCACAATGGACTGGACTCTCACACTATGAACTAGATCCACTATGGACTGGACTCTCACACTATTAACTAGATCCACTATGGACTGGACTCTCACACTATTAACTAGATCCACTATGGACGGGACTCTCACACTATTAACTAGATCCACTCCACTATGGACTGGACTCTCAGACTATTAACTAGATCCACTATGGACTGGACTCTCACACTATTAACTAGATCCACTATGGACTGGAATCTCAAAATATTATCTAGATCCACTATGGACTGGACTCACACACTATTAACTAGATCCACTATGGACTGGACTCTCACACTGTGAACTAGATCCACTACGGACTGGACTCTCACACTAGTAACTAGATCCACTATGGACTGGACTCTCACACTATTAACTAGATCCACTATGGACTGGACTCTCACACTATTATCTAGATCCACTATGGATTGGACTCACACACTATTAACTAGATCCACTATGGACTGGACTCTCACACTATTAACTAGATCCACTATGGACTGGACTCTCACACTATTAACTAGATCCACTATGGACTGGAATCTCAAAATATTATCTAGATCCACTATGGACTGGACTCGCACACTATTAACTAGATCCACTATGGACTGGACTCTCACTCTATGAACTAAATCCACTATGGACTGGACTCTCACACTATTAACTAGATCCACTATGGACTGGAATTTCAAAATATTATCTAGATCCACTATGGACTGGACTCACACACTATTAACTAGATCCACTCTGGACTGGACTCTCACACTATGAACTAGATCCACTATGGACTGGACTCTCACACTATTAACTAGATCCACTATGGACTGGACTCACACACTATTAACTAGATCCACTATGGACTGGAATCTCAAAATATTATCTAGATCCACTATGGACTGGACTCACACACTATTAAGTATATCCACTATGGACTGGACTCTCACACTATTAACTAGATCCACTATGGACTTGACTCTCACACTATTATCTAGATCCACTATGGACTGGACTCACACACTATTAAGTATATCCACTATGGACTGGACTCTCACACTATTAACTAGATCCACTATGGACTGGACTCTCACACTATTATCTAGATCCACTATGGACTGGACTCATACACTATTAACTACATCCACTATGGACTGGACTCTCACACTATTAACTAGATCCACTATGGACTGGAATCTCAAAATATTATCTAGATCCACTATGGACTGGACTCGCACACTATTAACTAGACCCACAATGGACTGAACTCTCACACTATCAACTAGATCCACTATGGACTGGACTCTCACACTATTAACTAGATCCACTATGGACTGGACTCTCACACTATTAACTAGATCCACTATGGACTGGACTCTCACACTATTAACTAGATCCACTCCACTATGGACTGGACTCTCACACTATTAACTAGATCCACTATGGACTGGACTCTCACACTATTAACTAGATCCACTATGGACTGGACTCTCACACTATTATCTAGATCCACTATGGACTGGACTCACACACTATTAACTAGACCCACTATGGACTGGACTCTCACACTATTAACTAGATCCACTATGGACTGGAATCTCAAAATATTATCTAGATCCACTATGGACTGGACTCGCACACCATTAACTAGATCCACTATGGACTGGACTCTCACACTATGAACTAAATCCACTATGGACTGGACTCACACACTATTAACTAGATCCACAATGGACTGGAATCTCAAAATATTATCTAGATCCACAATGGACTGGAATCTCAAAATATTATCTAGATCCACTATGGACTGGACTCACACACTATTAACTAGATCCACTATGGACTGGAATCTCAAAATATTATCTAGATCCACTATGGACTGGACTCACACACTATTAACTAGATCCACTATGGACTGGACTCTCACACTATTAACTAGTTCTACTATGGACTGGACTCTCACACTATTAACTAGATCCAATCCACTATCGACTGGACTCTCACACTATTAACTAGATCCACCATGGACTGGACTCTCACACTATTATCTAGATCCACTATGGACTGGACTCATACACTATTAACTAGATCCACTATGGACTGGACTCTCACACTATTAACTAGATCCACTATGGACTGGAATCTCAAAATATTATCTAGATCCACTATGGACTGGACTCGCACACTATTAACTAGACCCACAATGGACTGGACTCTCACACTATGAACTAGATCCACTATGGACTGGACTCTCACACTATTAACTAGATCCACTATGGACTTGACTCTCACACTATTAACTAGATCCACTATGGACTGGACTCTCACACTATTAACTAGATCCACTCCACTATGGACTGGACTCTCACACTATTAACTAGATCCACTATGGACTGGACTCTCACAATATTAACTAGATCCACTATGGACTGGACTCTCACACTATTATCTAGATCCACTATGGACTGGACTCACACACTATTAACTAGACCCACTATGGACTGGACTCTCACACTATTAACTAGATCCACTATGGACTGGAATCTCAAAATAATATCTACATCCACTATGGACTGGACTCGCACACTATTAACTAGATCCACTATGGACTGGACTCTCACACTATGAACTAAATCCACTATGGACTGGACTCTCACACTATTAACTAGATCCACTATGGACTAGAATCTCAAAATATTATCTAGATCCACTATGGACTGGACTCACACACTATTAACTAGATCCACTATGGACTGGACTCTCACACTATGAACTAGATCCACTACGGACTGGACTCCCACATTATTAACTAGATCCACTATGGACTGGATTCTCACACTATTAACTAGATCCACTATGGACTGGACTCTCACACTATTAACTAGATCCACTCCACTATGGACTGGACTTGCACACTATTAACTAGATCCACTATGGACTGGACTCTCACACTATTAACTAGATCCACTATGGACTGGACTCTCACACTATGAACTAAATCCACTATGGACTGGACTTTCACACTATTAACTAGATCTACTATGGACTGGAATCTCAAAATATTATTTAGATCCACTATGGACTGGACTCGCACACTATTAACTAGATCCACTATGGACTGGACTCTCACACTATGAACTAGATCCACTACGGACTGGACTCCCACATTATTAACTAGATCCACTATGGACTGGATTCTCACACTATTAACTAGATCCACTATGGACTGGACTCTCACACTATTAACTAGATCCACTCCACTATGGACTGGACTCTCACACTATTAACTAGATCCACTATGGACTGGACTCTCACACTATTAACTAGATCCACTATGGACTGGACTCTCACACTATAAACTAAATCCACTATGGACTGGCCTTTCACACTATTAACTAGATCTACTATGGACTGGAATCTCAAAATATTATCTAGATCCACTATGGACTGGACTCGCACACTATTAACTAGATCCACTATGGACTGGACTCTCACACTATGAACTAGATCCACTATGGACTGGAATCTCACAGTATTAACTAGATCCACTATGGACTGGACTCTCACACTATTAAGTAGATCCACTATGGACTGGACTCTCACACTATTAACTAGATCCACTACACTATGGACTGGACTCTCACACTATTAACCAGATCCACTATGGACTGGACTCTCACACTATTAACTAGATCCACTATGGACTGGACTCGCACACTATTATCTAGATCCACTATGGACTGGATTCACACACTATTAACTAGATCCACTATGGACTGGAATCTCAAAATATTATCTAGATCCACTATGGACTGGACTCGCACACTATTAACTAGATCCACTATGGACTGGACTCTCACTCTATGAACTAAATCCACTATGGACTGGACTCTCACACTATTAACTAGATCCACTATGGACTGGAATTTCAAAATATTATCTAGATCCACTATGGACTGGACTCACACACTATGAACTAAATCCACTATGGACTGGACTCTCACACTATTAACTAGATCCACTATGGACTAGAATCTCAAAATATTATCTAGATCCACTATGGACTGGACTCACACACTATTAACTAGATCCACTATGGACTGGACTCTCACACTATGAACTAGATCCACTACGGACTGGACTCCCACATTATTAACTAGATCCACTATGGACTGGATTCTCACACTATTAACTAGATCCACTATGGACTGGACTCTCACACTATTAACTAGATCCACTCCACTATGGACTGGACTTGCACACTATTAACTAGATCCACTATGGACTGGACTCTCACACTATTAACTAGATCCACTATGGACTGGACTCTCACACTATGAACTAAATCCACTATGGACTGGACTTTCACACTATTAACTAGATCTACTATGGACTGGAATCTCAAAATATTATTTAGATCCACTATGGACTGGACTCGCACACTATTAACTAGATCCACTATGGACTGGACTCTCACACTATGAACTAGATCCACTACGGACTGGACTCCCACATTATTAACTAGATCCACTATGGACTGGATTCTCACACTATTAACTAGATCCACTATGGACTGGACTCTCACACTATTAACTAGATCCACTCCACTATGGACTGGACTCTCACACTATTAACTAGATCCACTATGGACTGGACTCTCACACTATTAACTAGATCCACTATGGACTGGACTCTCACACTATAAACTAAATCCACTATGGACTGGACTTTCACACTATTAACTAGATCTACTATGGACTGGAATCTCAAAATATTATCTAGATCCACTATGGACTGGACTCGCACACTATTAACTAGATCCACTATGGACTGGACTCTCACACTATGAACTAGATCCACTATGGACTGGAATCTCACAGTATTAACTAGATCCACTATGGACTGGACTCTCACACTATTAAGTAGATCCACTATGGACTGGACTCTCACACTATTAACTAGATCCACTACACTATGGACTGGACTCTCACACTATTAACCAGATCCACTATGGACTGGACTCTCACACTATTAACTAGATCCACTATGGACTGGACTCGCACACTATTATCTAGATCCACTATGGACTGGATTCACACACTATTAACTAGATCCACTATGGACTGGAATCTCAAAATATTATCTAAATCCACTATGGACTGGACTCACACACTATTAACTAGATCCACTATGGACTGGACTCTCACACTATGAACTAGATCCACTACGAACTGGACTCTCAAACTATTAACTAGATCCACTATGGACTGGACTCTCACACTATTAACTAGATCCACTATGGACTGGACTCTCACACTATTAACTAGATCCACTCCACTATGGACTGGACTCTCACACTATTAACTAGATCCACTATGGACTGGACTTTCACACTATTATCTAGTTCCACTATGGACTGGACTCTCACACTATTAACTAGATCCACTATGGACTGGACTCTCACACTATTAACTAGATCCACTATAGACTGGACTCTCACTATTAACTAGACCCACTATGGACTGGACTCTCACACTATTAACTAGATCCACTATGGACTGGAATCTCAAAATATTGTCTAGATCCACTATGGACTGGACTCGCACACTATTAACTAGATCCACAATGGACTGGGCTCTCACACTATTAACTAGATCCACTCCACTATGGACTGGACTCTCACACTATTAACTAGATCCACTCCACTATGGACTGGACTCTCACACTATTAACTAGATCCACTATGGACTGGACTCTCACACTATTAACTACATCCACTATGGACTGGACTTTCACACTATTATCTAGATCCACTATGGACTGGACTCACACACTATTAACTAGATCCACTATGGATTGGAATCTCAAAATATTATCTAGATCCACTATGGACTGGCCTCGCACACTATTAACTAGATCCACTATGGACTGGACTTTCACACTATGAACTAGATCCACTATGGACTGGACTCTCACACTATTAACTAGATCCACTATGGACTGGACTTTCACACTATTATTTAGATTCACTATGGACTGGACTCTCACACTATTAACTAGATCCACTCCACTATGGACTGGACTCTCAGACTATTAACTAGATCCACTATGGACTGGACTCTCACACTATTATCTAGATCCACTATGGACTGGACTCACACACTATTAACTAGATCCACTATGGACTGGACTCACACACTATTAACTAGATCTACTATGGACTGGAATCTCAAAATATTATTTAGATCCACTATGGACTGGACTCGCACACTATTAACTAGATCCACTATGGACTGGACTCTCACACTATGAACTAGATCCACTACGGACTGGACTCCCACATTATTAACTAGATCCACTATGGACTGGATTCTCACACTATTAACTAGATCCACTATGGACTGGACTCTCACACTATTAACTAGATCCACTCCACTATGGACTGGACTCTCACACTATTAACTAGATCCACTATGGACTGGACTCTCACACTATTAACTAGATCCACTATGGACTGGACTCTCACACTATAAACTAAATCCACTATGGACTGGACTTTCACACTATTAACTAGATCTACTATGGACTGGAATCTCAAAATATTATCTAGATCCACTATGGACTGGACTCGCACACTATTAACTAGATCCACTATGGACTGGACTCTCACACTATGAACTAGATCCACTATGGACTGGAATCTCACAGTATTAACTAGATCCACTATGGACTGGACTCTCACACTATTAAGTAGATCCACTATGGACTGGACTCTCACACTATTAACTAGATCCACTACACTATGGACTGGACTCTCACACTATTAACCAGATCCACTATGGACTGGACTCTCACACTATTAACTAGATCCACTATGGACTGGACTCGCACACTATTATCTAGATCCACTATGGACTGGATTCACACACTATTAACTAGATCCACTATGGACTGGAATCTCAAAATATTATCTAAATCCACTATGGACTGGACTCACACACTATTAACTAGATCCACTATGGACTGGACTCTCACACTATGAACTAGATCCACTACGAACTGGACTCTCAAACTATTAACTAGATCCACTATGG
This sequence comes from Entelurus aequoreus, assembly GCF_033978785.1. Classification (NCBI taxonomy): domain Eukaryota; kingdom Metazoa; phylum Chordata; class Actinopteri; order Syngnathiformes; family Syngnathidae; genus Entelurus; species Entelurus aequoreus. The sequence goes on along the minus strand of NC_084740.1, from coordinate 17,643,488 downwards.
ACTGGACTCTCACACTATTAACTAGATCCACTATGGACTGGACTCTCACACTATTAACTAGATCCACTCCACTATGGACTGGACTCTCACACTATTAACTAGATCCACTATGGACTGGACTTTCACACTATTATCTAGTTCCACTATGGACTGGACTCTCACACTATTAACTAGATCCACTATGGACTGGACTCTCACACTATTAACTAGATCCACTATAGACTGGACTCTCACTATTAACTAGACCCACTATGGACTGGACTCTCACACTATTAACTAGATCCACTATGGACTGGAATCTCAAAATATTGTCTAGATCCACTATGGACTGGACTCGCACACTATTAACTAGATCCACAATGGACTGGGCTCTCACACTATTAACTAGATCCACTCCACTATGGACTGGACTCTCACACTATTAACTAGATCCACTCCACTATGGACTGGACTCTCACACTATTAACTAGATCCACTATGGACTGGACTCTCACACTATTAACTACATCCACTATGGACTGGACTTTCACACTATTACCTAGATCCACTATGGACTGGACTCACACACTATTAACTAGATCCACTATGGATTGGAATCTCAAAATATTATCTAGATCCACTATGGACTGGCCTCGCACACTATTAACTAGATCCACTATGGACTGGACTTTCACACTATGAACTAGATCCACTATGGACTGGACTCTCACACTATTAACTAGATCCACTATGGACTGGACTTTCACACTATTATTTAGATTCACTATGGACTGGACTCTCACACTATTAACTAGATCCACTCCACTATGGACTGGACTCTCAGACTATTAACTAGATCCACTATGGACTGGACTCTCACACTATTATCTAGATCCACTATGGACTGGACTCACACACTATTAACTAGATCCACTATGGACTGGACTCACACACTATTAACTAGATCCACTATGGACTGGACTCACACACCATTAACTAGATCCACTATGGACTGGTCTCTCATACTATTATGTTAGATCCAATATGGACTTGACTCTCACACTAGTATGTTAGATCCACTATGGGCTGGACTCTCACACTATTATGTTAGATCCACTATGGACTGGACTCGCACACTATTAACTAGATCCACTATGGACTGGACTCTCACACTATGAACTAGATCCACTATGGACTGGACTCTCACACTATTAACTAGATCCACTATGGACTGTACTCTCACACTATTATCTAGATCCACTATGGACTGGACTCTCACACTATGAACTAGATCCACTATGGACTGGACTCTCACACTATTAACTAGATCCACTATGGACTGGACTCTCACACTATTATCTAGATCCACTATGGACTGGACTCTCACACTATTAACTAGATCCACTATGGACTGGACTCTCACACTATTATCTAGATCCACTATGGACTGGACTCTCACACTATTAACTAGATCCACTATGGACTGGACTCTCACACTATTATCTAGATCCACTATGGACTGGACTCTCACACTATTATCTAGATCCACTATGGACTGGTCCCACACACTATTAACTAGATCCACAATGGACTGGACTCACACACTCTTAACTAGATCCACTATGGACTGGACTCACACACTATTAACTAGATCCACTATGGACTGGTCTCTCACACTATTATGTTAGATCCACTATGGGCTGGACTCTCACACTATTATGTTAGCTCCACTATGGACTGGACTCGCACACTATTAACTAGATCCACTATGGACTGGACTCTCACACTATTAACTAGATCCACTCCACTATGGACTGGACTCTCACACTATTAACTAAATCCACTATGGACTGGACTCACACACTATTAACTAGATCCACTATGGACTGGTCTCTCACACTATTATGTTAGATCCACTATGGGCTGGACTCTCACACTATCATGTTAGATCCACTATGGACTGGACTCGCACACTATTAACTAGATCCACTATGGACTGGACTCTCACACTATTAACTAGATCCACTCCACTATGGACTGGACTCTCACACTATTACCTAAATCCACTATGGACTGTACTCTCACACTATTATCTAGATCCACTATGGACTGGACTCTCACACTATGAACTAGATCCACTATGAACTAGATCCACTATGGACTGGACTCTCACACTATGAACTAGATCCACTATGGACTGGACTCTGACACTATTAAGTAGATCCACTATGGACTGGACTTTCACACTATTATCTAGATCCACTATGGACTGGACTCTCACACTATTAACTAGATCCACTATGGACTGGACTCTCACACTGTTATGCTAGATCCACTCGACGTCCATTGCACCGATCGCCCGGGGTGGGGGGGGGGGGTTTGGTCCCCTCCAAGGTTTCTCGTTGTAGCCCATTGGGTTGAGTATTTCCTTGCCCTGATGTGGGATCTGAACCGAGGACGTGGTTGTGGCTTGTGCAGCCCTTTGAGACTCTCGTGATTTAGGGCTATTTAAATAAACTTTGATTGAAGAGTTATTCCAAGAGGCTTAACCTCTGATTTGTTTGCACGCAGAAACTATACAAAACAATGGAAAATAATTGGGTCCAGGGTCCAATGTTTGCCATCATACAGTACAATCTGAACAAACTGTCCACACGTGTGCTGTATTGTAGGTAATTAAGCAAATTAGTACAATATCTAATCCAACCCCCTTGAGGTATCCGATTTTATTTTATTAACTATTATTATTATTCCACCAACCAAAACCTTTTTGAGGGCTTTGGCACATTTGAAACCTTACCATATATTGATACATTTGTACTGGTATTGTCCCGATACCAATATTTTGGTACCGGTACCAAAATGTATTTCGATACTTTTCTAAATAAAAAAAGGGACCACAAAATATGCTGGGGTACCATTTTTACATATGTTTATTATTGCAATATTTTCCTTAAATAAAATAGTGAACATACTAGACAACTTGTCTTTTAGTAGTAAGTAAACAAACAAAGGCTCCTAATTTAGTCTGCTGACATATGCAGTAACAAAATGTGTCATTTATCATTCTACTATTTTGTCAAAATTATAAAGGACAAGTGGTAGAAAATGAATTATTAATCTACTTGTTCATTTGCTCTGGAAAGAGTAACCTCCAGGTTCTGTAACAGCTTCTTCCCTCAGGCCGTAAGACTCTTGAACGCATCATAATAATCCCCTCAATTCCCCCCAAAAAACAGATTAACTGGCTGGAATATAAAGACAATAACATCCATAAATGTGGATGCATATGCAAAAATGCAATATATTTATCTGTACAGTAATCTATTTTATATATGCACCTTATTGCTCTTTTATCCTGCACTACCATGAGCTAATGCAACAAAATGTTGTTCGTATCTGAACTATAAAGTTCAAATTTGAATGACAATAAAAGGAAGTCTAAGTCCAAGTCACTGTTAATATCTGCTTACTTTCTCTTTTAACACGTTATATCTACACTTCTGTTGAAATATAATCACTTTTTCTTTTGTTTTTTGTTACTTTTACATTAGTTTTCGATGATACCACAAATTTGGGTATCAATTTGATACCAAGTAGATACAGGATCATACATTGGTCATATTCAAAGTCCTCATGTGTCCAGGGACGTATTAACTTGAGTTTATAAACATAATATACATTTAAAAAAAACAAAAGATGCGATGCCAAAAAATATTGATGTAATCATAGTAGTATCGACTAGACACGCGCATGTACTTGGTATCATTACAGTGGATGTCAGGTGTAGATCCACCAATGGCGTTTGTTTACATTGTAACGCCGGTGAGCTACAGTGTGTAGTGAAGCATGTTTAGCTATTCCTCGTCCTGCAGTGATAATGATACTTGTAAGAAACTGACTTTGTCGCTATGGAGGCGAGGATTAGTGATTTAGAAGTAGTTAAAGTAGCTTTTCAGAGGCGGTATAGTACCGAATATGATTCATTAGTATCGCGGTACCATACTAGTACCGGTATACCGTACCACCATAATTTGTACACATGTTCACAATGACAGGACGCGCGGGCATTATCAATGACGATATACAGTAACATGCACAGGTGGTCAGCCAATTGGGTTGTCAGGTCGCCTATTTAGGTCCGGTTCTATGTTGTTTTTTTAATTTGTTATAGCGTTTAATCCAAAGGGTGTCATTGGCCAATAAAAAAATAGCTTTGGGCCACAAATGGTGTCCGTGCCACATTTTGAACATCCTTGGTTTAGTCCCAATTTAATGTCAAGTGTAATGACAAAGGCATAATGTACCTCACACATT
>NC_084740.1:17615714-17639172 GCF_033978785.1 Entelurus aequoreus | reverse complement strand
AAAATAATAACAAATGTTGGTGTAGAAATTCATGTGTGAATGCTTTGTAGCATTCACACAATAAGAAGAATGACAACCACAGACCTACAATTTACACTTCATCAAAGATAGAGTATGCTACAAAAATGTCTGTTAAGTCCTATGTTACTTCTCTGACATGACATCAACACATGTTTAAAATGGTACATAAAATTGAACTTGGGCAGTATAAAAATGTTATGACGGAACCAGGGCATAGCACCCAATTATAGGCCCCCATACACCAGACTTCTAAAGAGCCCCCCATCCCACTCTAAATCCAACGCCACCAACCCATACACCAGGGGTGTCCAAAGTGCGGCCCGGGGGCCATTTGCGCCCGCAGCTAATTGTTTACCGGCCCGCCACACATTCTGGAAATACTATTGTAAAAATAAAAAAAAGAACATTAAAAAAAGTGGAATGACGTGAAATCTAACAAGAAAAAGTTGCAATGTTGACAAAAAAGCTGCCATGCAGGCTGTTTTGTTTTTTCTTTTGTTTTTCTTCCTTTTTCTTTTTTTGCCATTGCTCAAAAAAAAAATATATGACAAAAAATCCATGTTATAATGAATTATTTTCAGGGCTCCAATTACTTCAAATATTTCACTTTAAAATGTTTTATGTGGTAAATATTGCATATATTGTGTAGTAGCCATATAAAAACATCAAAGTTTTTTGACAAAAGCGCATAAAAAAAACAAAATAATAGTTCCAGAATAAAATGGACAGATATATCTGAAGTTCATCTCGTAACTTAAGTGTTGAAAGCAAAAGAAAAACCTAATAAAAATGTATCACTTTATGAGTGGGGCACCTTTTGGATCCCAAATATATTTAGTGATTTTTTATTTATCTTTCACTGTGATTACTCAAAAATATGAAATAAATAAAATCAATGGTGTCCTGCATTATTGATCTTTTAGGGCTCTAATTACTAAATACTGCATATTTCAGTTTTACTATAAAAAAACGAAGTGTTTTTGACAGAAAAGCCATAAAACTTTTTTTTTTATTTTTATTACTTTATATCAACTTGAAGTTCATATAGAGATTTACTGTAAGCGTTAAATAATTAAAAAAAATAAATAATCTGACTTATTTTTAACATTTTAATGACTGAGACCCTTTATGGTCCCCGGGACCCCTAAAGGTAAAATAAATAAAAAATGCATATATTTTGTTATGGTTTGAAAATGAAAAATATCAAAATGGCCCCAATGTTTCCGTGTGCGGCCCTCAGTGGAAAAAGTTTGGACACCCTGCCATACACACTATATTGCCAAAAGTATTTGGCCACCTGCCTTGACTCACATATGAACATTCCTATCCTGGATCATTCAAAGTTCCTTTCATGGGAACTACACTCAAAAAAGTGAACTTTGTGAGTTGTTGAATGAAATAAATGCACCTATCCAATATGTAATTAACATTTCTGTGTTCGCTGTTGAAACCTCGGCCAGTTTAGTAGGTTTAACTTAAACTGGAGACCTGTTAAAGCCAAAAAAAAGCCCGTTGAATAAATACCACGTAACAGCGCTAGGTGAATCGCACAATCCAAACCGTACACACTATTGTCCTAGATGTGTTTCCATAGAGAACGACATTGTGGCGGCAGCATCTGCAATTTGGAGAATTTGAAAAACTACACTTAGGCTGGAATGATGGAAATGATAAGGTTGGATGAATGTCACTTAAGACAAGAGTTTTTGTTTTTTCTGAAGATGTAACTGAAGGTTTATTTGTTCTGTTTTGGAAGATGTTGAGGACAACCAAGAGACTATTGAGCAGACGGTCCTGGGAATCTTCACCATAAGCAAAGAGGGTGCGGAACCCACAGACGACCTGGAAGATGTTGGAATAATCATCAAAGGTGTGGAAGTGCTTCATGACCTTGGTGACGTTGCAAATGCACTTGCCATGTTATTTGGCCTCATTTACTCACTGGACTTGAGCTACCCAGCAAACTTGAAGTACACATTGGAGGTTTTCCAAATAATTGTGATGGAACTGGATGGCACCAACTTCTCAACAAAAAGGCCCAAGTGCTAAAAAAACAAACTATTTGAAGGAACTTCTTAGACATTGCATGTGGAGTGGCGAACATTTAATTAATCAATCAATCAAAGTTTATTTATATAGCCTTAAAGGCCTACTGAAACCCACTACTACCGACCACGCAGTCTGATAGTTTATATATCAATGATGAAATCTTAACATTGCAACACATGCCAATACGGCCGGGTAGATTAGTAAACTGCAATTTAAATTTCCCGCAAAATATTCTGCTGAAAACGTCTCGGTATGATGACGTTTGCGCGTGACGTCACGGATTGTAGCGGACATATTGGGACACCATTGTGGCCAGCTATTAAGTCGTCTGTTTTTATCGCAAAATTCCACAGTATTCTGGACATCTGTGTTGGTGAATCTTTTGCAAATTGTTTAATGAACAATGAAGACAGCAAAGAAGAAAGCTGTAGGTGGGAAGCGGTGTATTAGCGGCTGGCTGCAGCGACACAACCAGGAGGACTTTGAATTGGATAGCAGACGCGCTACCGTGAGTAAGCAGCTTTTGCTTCCAAACATGTGATCGCTTGCCCGTACGTGCGTGCCGCTATGTGCATGTCACGTACGTAACTTTGGGGAAATATATGTGCTGTATGAACTTTACGGAGGTGAACGGTACTTTGGGCTGTGGGATTGAGTGTGTTGTGCGGGTGTTTAAATTGTTTTGGTGGGTTATATGGACGGGAGGGGGGAGGTGTTTGTTATGTGGATTAATTTGTGGCATATTAAATATAAGCCTGGTTGTGTTGTGGCTAATAGAGTATATATTTGTCTTGTGTTTATTTACTGTTTTAGTCATTCCCAGCTGAATATCAGGTCCCACCCGCCCCTCACAGCATCTTCCCTATCTGAATCGCTTCCACTGCCCTCTAATCCTTCACTCTCACTTTCCTCATCCACAAATCTTTCATCCTTGCTCAAATGAATGGGGTAATCGTCGCTTTCTCGGTCCGAATCGCTCTCGCTGCTTGTGGCCATGATTGTAAACAATGTGCAGATGTGAGGAGCTCCACAACCTGTGACGTCACGCTACTTCCGGTACAGGCAAGGCTTTTTTATCAGCGACCAAAAGTTGCGAACTTTATCGTCGATGTTCTCTACTAAATCCTTTCAGCAAAAATATGGCAATATCGCGAAATGATCAAGTATGACACATAGAATAGACCTGCTATCCCCGTTTAAATAAGAACATTTAATTTCAGTAGGCCTCTAAATCTAAACCCTAAAGCTCAGAAAATCTGCAGAGACTCCTCCCACCCCCACCAAGGACTGTTTTCACTGCTGGACTCTAGAAAGAGGTTCCGCAGCCTCCGTAGCAGAACCTCCAGGTTCTGTAACAGCTTCTTCCCTCAGGCCATAAGACTCTTGAACGCATTAAAATAATCCCCTCAATTCCCCCCTAAAAAGGTTTAACTCGCTGGAATATAAAGACAATATAACATACATCCATAAACGTGGATGCATATGCAAAAGTGCAATATATTTATCAGTACAGTAATTTATTTATTTATATCTGCACCTTATTGCTCTTTTATCCTGCACTACAACCAGCTAATGCAACAAAATGTTGTTCTTATCTGTACTGTGAAGTTCAAATTTGAATGACAATAAAAGGAAGTCTAAGTCTAAGTCTAAATCACGAGTGTCTCAAAGGGCTGCACAAGCCACAACGACATCATCAGATCCCACATCAGGGCAAGGAAAATCTCAACCCAATGGGATGGCAATGAGAAACCGTGGTCTAAGGCAGCACAGAGGAAAACTCGAAGGAGAGGTTTCATCCCAAATGATCTGGCAGAAAAAACTGTCTTGGATCTACATATTGAACTGTTTTAATTAGGAGTGGAATTGTTTTGTTTTCAAACAATTAAGGGACTTGCAAAACGTTCACAAAATGCACACTGCTGAAGCCAGGGAGAAAAAAATTGAAATGTTTGCTACAGTGCACAGAACTACAGCAATTTGAGGGTTGTTAGTTATCAAAGATTTCATTTTAAAGTTTTCTGTAACTTAAGAAAAATGTTTACGTAAACATTCGGCCATTTTCACTGCCTCCTTTTAGAAAGCTTCTCAGGTTCTGTTCAAATGGTTTGAAGTTATTTTCTAACCTTGAGACATGAGGAAAGGCAAAATGTAATAATTACATTATACTTATATAAGAGGTCTGAGGGCCGTGAAATGGGCCACATAAAATATAATGTAAGGCCACTCTAAATAGACTTTGCAGCCTTTTTTCTTTGTAAAAAATACAGGTATACACTACTGTTCAAAAGTTTGGGGTCACCCAAACAATTTTGTGGAATAGCCTTCATTTTAAGAACAAGAATAGACTGTCGAGTTTCAGATGAAAGTTCTCTTTTTCTGGCCATTTTGAGCGTTTAATTGACCCCACAAATGTGATGCTCCAGAAACTCAATCTGCTCAAAGGAAGGTCAGTTTTGTAGCTTCTGTAACGAGCTAAACTGTTTTCAGATGTGTGAACATGATTGCACAAGGGTTTTCTACTCATCAATTAGCCTTCTGAGCCAATGAGCAAACACATTGTACCATTAGAACACTGGAGTGATAGTTGCTGGAAATGGGCCTCTATACACCTATGTAGATATTGCACCAAAAACCAGACATTTGCAGCTAGAATAGTCATTTACCACATTAACAATGTATAGAGTGTATTTCTTTAAAGTTAAGACAAGTTTAAAGTTATCTTCATTGAAAAGTACAGTGCTTTTCCTTCAAAAATAAGGACATTTCAATGTGACCCCAAACTTTTGAACGGTAGTGTATGTCTGTGTCAATACAGTAGTTTATCACTTGGCATTGAGGTGAAACAAAACAAAAGTTACTGATGTTTTGCCCTCTTTCATCACACCATGTACAGTTACAATGCTATGAGTACAGTATAAGAACAAATATATTACTTTTTAAATCCATTCCATCTAAATTCATCAATGAGAGAATATTGCGTTGCTGTTGGAGGATAACGTTACATGCTATATGAGCGTATTCCGGCCTCATTTGTTGAAGATTGGATCTTGTCCTTTCAGCATTTGCAATATTGCTTGGAAACTGAGCAAATCATGGGAACAGTAAGAGGGATGATGGGCACCATCCTCCTAGATTGTTTCTGACAATAAGCAACAATCAAAACCCTCATTCCTTGATTTCCTGCTCTGGTTTTCATCAAATGTAAAAAAATAAAATGAAAAGTCGTTCTACAGGTCTTCTTAATGCTGTGTTTGTTTAGCAAACAACTCAGAGTTTAAAGGCCTACTGAAACCCACTACTACCGACCACGCAGTCTGATAGTTTATATATCAATGATGAAATCTTAACATTACAACACATGCCAATACGGCCGGGTTAGATTAGTAAAGTGCAATTTTAAATTTCCCGCAAAATATCCTGCTGAAAACGTCTCGGTATGATGACGTTTGCACGTGACGTCACGGATTGTAGCGGACATTTTGGGACACCATTGTGGCCAGCTATTAAGTCGTCTGTTTTCATCGCAAAATTCCACAGTATTCTGGACATCTGTGTTGGTGAATCTTTTGCAATTTGTTTAATGAACAATGGAGATAGCAAAGAAGAAAGGTGTAGGTGGGAAGCGGTGTATTAGCGGCCGGCTGCAGCAACACAAACACGTAGCGGCTATGTCATAGCCGGTGTTTCATTGTTTACATTCCCGAACGATGACAGTCAAGCTTTACCATTGGCCTGTGGAGAACTGGGACAACATAGACACTTACCAGGAGGACTTTGAGTTGGATACGCGCTACCGTGAGTACGCAGCTGCGGCTTCCAAACATTTGATCGCTTGCCCGTACGTGCGTGCCGCTATGTGCATGTCACGTACGTAACTTTGGGGAAATATATGTGCTGTACGAACTTTGGGGAGGTGAACGGTACTTTGGGCTGTGGGATTGAGTGTGTTGTGCGGGTGTTTGATTTGTGTTGGCGGGTTATATGGACGGGAGGGGGGAGGTGTTTGTTATGTGGGATTAATTTGTGGCATGTTAAATATAAGCCTGGTTGTGTTGTGACTAATAGAGTATATATATGTCTTGTGTTTATTTACTGTTTTAGTCCTTCCCAGCTAAATATCAGGTCCCACCCGCCTCTCACAGCATCTTCCCTATCTGAATCGCTTCCACTGCCTTCTAGTCATTCACTCTCACTTTCCTCATCCACAAATCTTTCATCCTCGCTCAAATTAATGGGGAAATCGTCGCTTTCTCGGTCCGAATCTCTCTCGCTGCTGGTGGCCATGATTGTAAACAATGTGCAGATGTGAGGAGCTCCACAACCTGTGACGTCATGCTACTTCCGGTACAGGCAAGGCTTTTTATCAGCGACCAAAAGTTGCGAACTTTATCGTCGATGTTCTCTACTAAATCCTTTCAGCAAAACTATGGCAATATCGCGAAATTATCAAGTATGACACATAGAATGGATCTGCTTTCCCCGTTCAAATAAGAACATCTCATTTCAGTAGGCCTTTAAGCCCCATTTACAGGTTAAACTCAAAACATTTGAATATTGTGCAAAAAGTCCATTTATGTCAGCAATTTAACTTCAAATGTCAAACTAAAACTGATATAAACTCATTGCATGCAAAGTGAGATATGTCAAGCCTGTATTTGCTATAATTTTGACGATCATGGCTTACAGTTTTTGACAACTCCACATTTTCTGAGATTTCAGTTTGAGGTTTTCTTAAAGGCCTACTGAAATGAATTTTTTTTATTTAAACGGGGATAGCAGATCTATTCTATGTGTCATACTTGATCATTTCGCGATATTGCCATATTTTTGCTGAAAGGATTTAGTATAGAACAACGACGATAAAGATTGCAACTTTTGGTATCTGATAAAAAAAAGGCTTGCACCTACCGGAAGTAGCGTGACGTAGTCAGTTGAACATATACGCAAAGTTCCCTATTGTTTACAATGATGGCCGCATGAAGTGAGAGAGATTCGGACCGAGAAAGCGACAATTTCCCCATTATTTGAGCGAGGATGAAAGATTTGTGGATGAGTAAAGTGCAAGTGAAGGACTAGTGGGGAGTTGAAGCTATTCAGATAGGGAAGATGCTGTGAGAGCCGGGGGTGACCTGATATTCAGCTGGGAATGACTACAACAGTAAATAAACACAAGACATATATATACTCTATTAGCCACAACACAACCAGGCTTATATTTAATATGCCACAAATTAATCCTGCATAAAAACACCTGCGTGTTTGTATGCTAGCTCCTAGCTCCTCTGCTAGCTCCTAGCTCCATAGAACACACCAATACAATTCAAACACCTGATCAACACACACAATCACTCAGCCCAAAAGACAGTTTACTAACCCAAGGTTCATAAAGCTTATATATTTTAAAAGTTACGTACGTGACGCGCACATACGGTCAAGTTATCGAATGTTTAGCAGCCAAGGCTGCATACTCACGGTACCTGATATTCAGCTGGGAATGACTACAACAGTAAATAAACACAAGACATATATATACTCTATTAGCCACAACACAACCAGGCTTATATTTAATATGCCACAAATTAATCCTGCATAATAACACCTGCGTGTTTGTTATGCTAGCTCCTAGCTCCTCTGCTAGCTCCTAGCTCCATAGAACACGCCAATACAATTCAAACACCTGATCAACACACACAATCACTCAGCCCAAAAGACCGTTCACCTAACCCAAGGTTCATAAAGCTTATATATTTTTAAAAGTTACGTACGTGACGCGCACGTACGGTACGGTACGTGTTATGCTAGCTCCTAGCTCCTCTGCTAGCTCCTAGCTCCATAGAACACGCCAATACAATTCAAACACATGATCAACACACACAATCACTCAGCCCAAAAGACCGTTCACCTAACCCAAGGTTCATAAAGCTTATATATTTTAAAAAAGTTACGTACATACGCAAAAAAAAGCCAAAGCTGCATACTCACAGTAGCACGTCTGCGTCTTTGTCATCCAAATCAAAGTAATCCTGGTAAGAGTCTGTGTTGTCCCAGTTCTCTACAGGCGTCTGTGTATCCAAATCAAAAGTCCTCCTGGTTAGAGTCTCTGTTATCCGAGTTCTTCCATCTTGACTGCATCTTTCGGGAATGTAAACAAAGAAGCGCCGGCTGTGTACTGTTGTGGCTGACTACGTTCGAAAAATACGTCCATTTCGCACCGACAACTTTCTTCTTTGCTTGCTTGGCTTCCTTCTCCATAATGCAATGAACATGATTGAAACAGATTCACGAACACAGATGTCCAGAATACTGTGGAATTATGAAATGAAAACAGAGCTTTTTCGTATCGGCTTCAATGTGGAAGGCATACCCGTGTTCGCCGGGCTACGTCACGCGCATACGTCATCCGCAGAGGCGTTTCGAACCGGAAGTTTAGCGGCAAATTTAAAATGTCACTTTATAAGTTAACCCGGCCGTATTGGCATGTGTTATAATGTTAAGATTTCATCATTGATATATAAACTATCAGACTGCGTGGTCGGTAGTAGTGGGTTTCAGTAGGCCTTTAAGCTGTAAACCATAATCATCAAAATTGCATCAAAACGAAAGCTTGGAATGTCATGAATTGCATGTTACGAGCCTATGTCATGTTAGTTTCAACTTGTAAATGTAATTGTTGGAATAAATAAAGCTTTGCATGAAATTCGTATTTTCTTAGTTTCACTTGTATTCATTGTTTAGATTAAACCTTGTTTTTTGTTAACCCTGCTCGGTATTTGACAAAAATGTTCGCCAAACTTTTGCCTAAGTGTTTCTATACCGTCTGGATTATAAAGATTGCATGCAACTAACAAATCTGTTCCTCTGCATATTATGTGACTGCTAAATACCCCACCATGGGTCCCAATGGTGCGAGTGCCACTTAAAGCAGGTGAGAAATACGAGTACAGGGGTGGGCAACCCAAAACGTTGAAAGAGCCATATTGGACCAAAGATACAAAAAACAAATCTGTTTGGAGCCGCAAAAAATTAAAAGCCGTATATAAGTCTTATAATGAAGACAACACATGACGTAAGTGTCTATAATAGCTATAATAGCCTACTATCAAAATGACTATGTGTCGCAGGCTGAAGCAAATCTTCGTTCACAGAAATGTTGTAATGTAAAATTTATTCTACACATTTTTACAACATTATAAAACCATTAGTAAATCAGAGGCTACTCAGGTGAGATAACTCCTGGAAATGACTGTCTTAGAATGACCAAAGTGTGTGTCCAAGTTAAAGGAAACGGCAGGCTGTCATCTTTTAATAGATTTATTACAATCTTTGCAAGCTGGGTAATGTTTGCTGTGGTCTGGAACAACATGGCACACAAACAACTACAGTATCTCAAATATGTCATCAGACATGCACAACTAAATTATATAAAAAGAGGATAAAAGTAAAGGATATCAAATGAGCTCAAATATACCTACAAACGAGGCATAATGATGCAATATGTACATACAGCTAGCCTAAATAGCATGTTAGCATCGATTAGCTTGCAGTCGTGCACTGACCAAATATGCCTGATTAGCACTCCAACAAGTCAATAACATCAACAAAGCTCACCTTTGTGCATTCACGCGCAGCATAAAACTTTTGGTGGACAAAATAAGACAAAGAAGGAGTGGAAGATTTTACATGTAAACAAACTGTTGCGTCACAGTCCACACTATGGTGAGTTCAAGAACCACCGAAATTAGTAGAACAAAACGATGTTCACCAAATAGTGTCATCAGTGAAGCATACACACAAACATTCAACAGTGGTAGTTGTAACAATTGGGAAGGTTTGTGTCATGTTTGTCCTCAAACAAAAAACATACTAAAACAATTATATTTTCTGCATCTTTTTCCATTTTCAATATTTTTAAAAAAAAATGCTCCATGGAGCCACTAAGACGACGCTAAAGAGCCGCATGCGGCCCAAGAGCCGCGGGTTGATGAGCCCCGCACGAGTGAATTAAAAAAATTAATTGTAGCAATTTGAAAGGTGACATCCGTCCACATAAACAATACATTTAATTGTGCCGAAGGAATAACAAATCAAATAACCTAATGTTGCAAAAGGGGTCAGAGTGATCACTCTCAGAGATCATGAACGATCAAATACGTTTAGAAGTTCAGTTCCTCCTACGCTCCTCATCATCTTTGCCCACAATAGTCTTTAATAAAAGGTTAAAGTGATATGAAATGTTCGTTCATCCATTTCATTTGTCATTTATATGTGTATACAATTTATTGTTGTTGTCTGGAACTTTCTGCACCGAAAAACAGGTTTGACTATGCATGCTTATTAACAAGTAAGACTGAGAAATATTACATGTTTATAATAGTAAAAATGCAATATGTCTGACAAGTAGTAAGAAGCAGACATTATTTAATCACATCTTGTGTTTAAACATTACCCTTTTCAAATAGGGCTAGAAATGAAAAAATAGATGGATAAAAATGAAGAAGCTGGGCCTTCTCTGCTGGTCTACCAGAAATCATGATTATGATTAAAGCTAAAATTATTTTTAAATTTTCTTTCCCCCAGAAGCCAGCTCAGCTGTTCTGGTGATGAAATGGGGAAATGCTCGCCACTTCCACTCGAATAAGCCGACAACGAGGGTCGAATAGGTCCTATAAAATGTGAGTTCAAATATTAAATTTTTTCCCTTTTAATATGTTTTTTGCAATTTTAATTTTGACAGTAGTACATAACATGCTTTAATTGCTGATGCGTTTTAATTACTTTTTAAATGCGTTAGAAAATATCCCGTTTTGTACACGGTTGATGCGTTTCCATGCCCAGTAGGGCGTAAATGTGTTCCTGTATGGTATTTTTCCAGCAATGGTCATGTGGTGACATCCGTTATGGTATTTTGAGAGGTAATCATTGAAGTCGGAAGGCCTAGGTGGGAAACGCACGGCCCGCCACTGAGAATAAGATGAGTATAAGATAAATGTAAAAATGACAAATTAACATGTGTAACTAGTTGCTATTTAACATTTTCATATAAAGTTATGTGATGTACTCCTTCCAAATATGTGCATAACTTTATGTTCTACATATAGAGACTTGAGCTAGAACTCGTCCTTTGTACCGTAAGGTGTTGACTTCAACAGAGTACGCGCAGGCATCATGCATTAAAGATGACGAGTAGACCACTTTCTTTCACTTGTGAACATGAACGTGTGCAAACATGTAGAAGGCCACACAAATGCGCTGTTTGATGCATCCAGGCTCACCTGGAGGCGTAAAAAGGTGAAATGCTAAAGAAGGGCCGAGACTTTGATTTACAAAAAAAAATAATAATAATTTACAAGTCATAGCTAGCTCATTCATCATGCTGAAGAGAAAAGCCCCAGCAGAAAGCATGAAAACTGGCAGAGTGTGCACATACACTCCCTGCATACATGCATAGCCATACAACTCTCTCTTGTGGATATCTGCAGTGTACACAAGCAGGAGCACACGCTCATGTTTACATGCATTAACAAGGGGTGGAACACGTATTCATACATTTATAATATTTTTTGGTTCGGGAAATTAGCTGTAGTACAAAGACGGATTGAGTTTCCATCCAGAACAATGAATTATAACTGCCTCACGGTGAAGTCACACGTCTACTTCTTTACTTTAAACCAGGGGCCGGCCACCCAAAATGTTGAAAGAGCCATATTGGACCAAAAATACAAAAAAAAAGAATGTGTCTGGAGCCACAAAAAATTAAAAGCCTTATATAAGTGTTATAGAAAAGGCAACACAGGATGTGTCTGTATTAGCTATATTAGCCTACTATTAAATTGACTATGTGTCGCAGTCTGACACAAATCTTTGTTCACAGAAATGTTGTATTTTAATTTTTATTCTACACATTTTTGCAACATTGGAAATCATTAGTAACATGGAGGCTTCTAACAGGATGGATAACTCATTACTGGCTTATAATGGCCAAAGGTATAGATGTGTGTGTCCAAGTTAAAGGAAAAGGCAGACCTCTTTTTCCTTCTCTCGATCAGACACTTAGAAAAAAAACTGAAAAAAAAAAAAAAAAATTGGGATTTTTTCTAAGTACAAAATCGAGAGAGGCTAAAAATAACCTCTTTTTCCTTCTCTCGATCAGACACTTAGAAAAAAAACTGAAAAAAAAAATTAAAAATGTTGGATTTTTTCTAAGTACAAAATCGAGAGAGGCTAAAAATCACCTCTTTTTCCTTCTCTCGATCAGACACTTAGAAAAAAAACTGAAAAAATAAAATAAAATTTGGATTTTTTCTAAGTACAAAATCGAGAGAGGCTAAAAATCACCTCTTTTTCCTTCTCTCGATCAGACACGTAGAAAAAAAACGGGAAAAAAAAAAAAAAAAATTTGGATTTTTTCTAAGTACAAAATCGAGAGAGGCTAAAAATCACCTCTTTTTCCTTCTCTCGATCAGACACTTAGAAAAAAAACGGGAAAAAAAAAAATTCTTGGATTTTTTCTAAGTACAAAATCGAGAGAGGCTAAAAATCACCTCTTTTTCCTTCTCTCGATCAGACACTTAGAAAAAAAACGGAAAAAAAAAAAAAAAAATTGGATTTTTTCTAAGTACAAAATCGAGAGAGGCTAAAAATCACCTCTTTTTCCTTCTCTCGATCAGACACTTAGAAAAAAAACTGAAAAAAAAAAAAAAAAAATTCTAATGGATTTATTACAATCTTTGCAAGCTGGGTAACGTTTGCTGTGGTCTGGAACAACATGGCACACAAACAACTATCAGAAATGCAGCCAATATTACATCCAGATAATGTGTCATGAGACATGCAAATATAAAGTAAATACACAGAGGACATAAGTAAAGGAAATTAAATTAACTCGAATATACCTACAAACGAGGTATGCAATATGTACATACAGCTAGCCTAAATAGCATGTTAGCATTGATTAGCTTGCAGTCATGCATTGACCAAATATGCCTGATTAGCACTCCAACAAGTCAATAGCACCAACAAAACTCACCTTTGTGCATTCACGCACAGCATAAAACATTTGGTGGACAAAATGAGACAAAGAAGGAGTGGCATAAAACACGTCTTTCTGTGGCAGCGTCTGAAAAAAGTTGTACATGCAAACAAACTACGATGAGTAGGACAAAATGGTGCTTGACAAATACTCTCATCAGTGAAGCATGTTTAATATAAAAAGTGGGATTTCTAACAATTAGGAAGGTTTGTGTCATGTTTGTCCTCCTACAGAAAATATATTAAAACAATTTTTTATTTTTTTTTTCTTCATCTTTTTCCATTCTCACACATCTTTGAAAGAGGTCCAGGGAGCCACTAGGGCGACGCTAAAGAGCCACATGCGGGTTTCTGACCCCTGCTTTAAACAGGATGTGTCCATGGCCTGGTCTAGGTCTTTAGTTTGGGAACACTTTAGTACACCTGCCAACTCTTCCAGATTTTACAGAGGATTCTCCATATTTGTCTTTTCTACTGACATCCCGACTGAAGTTACGAATCTCCCATATTGTGATCTCTGTGTGGATCTAAGATAATGTAACTTGTGCTCAGATGTCCAAGGATAACGAGTAGGTGGTCGATCGACAATCACTTTAATAAAACTAAAAACTACGCCAAAACATTTACAACCAGCTAAATGCATACTTTCACTTCTGTCTACCTCATGTCCATCCAATCACTATTCATGACACATTGAATGACTCTCAAACTGTCGAGAAATACAAACTCCAAAACCAGTGAAGTTGTCACGTTGTGTAAATGGTAAATAAAAACAGAATACAATGATTTGCAAATCCTTTTCAACTTATATTCAATTGAATAGACTGCAAAGACAAGATACTTAACGTTCAAACTGGAATTGTATTTTTATTTTTTTGCAAATATTAGCTCATTTGGAATTTGATGCCTGCAACATGTTTCCAAAAAGCTGGCACAAGTGGCAAAAAGACTGAGAAAGTTGAGGAATGCTCATCAAAAACGTATTTGGAGTGAATAGGCTAATTGAGAAAAAGTGGGTGCCATGATTGGGTATAAAAGGAGCTTCCATGAAATGCTAAGTCATTCACAAACAAGGATGGGGCAAGGGTCACCACTTTGTCAACAAATGCGTGAGCAAATTGTCGAACAGTTTAAGAACAACATTTCTCAACGAGCTTTTGCACGGAATTTAGGGATTTCACCATATGCGGTTCGTAATATCATCAAAAGGTTCAGAGAATCTGGAGAAATCATGGCAAGGCTGATCCCTCGGGCGGTACTGCATCAAAAAGCGACATCAGTGTGTAAAGGATATCACCACATGGGCTCAGGAACACTTCAGAAAACCACTGACAGTAACTACAGTTTGTCGCTACATCTGTAAGTGCAAGTTAAAACTCGACTATGCAAAGCAAAAGCCATTTATCAACAACACCCAGCTGGACCCAAGCTCATCTAAGATGGACAGATGCAAAGTGGAAAAGTGTTCTGTGGCGAGTCCTCCGCACCGTTAAATCATCACAAATTAACACCTGCGGCAATCTCAACAGCACGGAACCTAACCCCAAACATGAATTAAATGGTTGCCTAGTATGGAGCTTAGACTAAAAAGCATGGAGGAAGATCCACTGGGTTGCAAACACCAAATGTTAGCAGCTTTGTAACTATAAATGACATAATTGATTAAAAAAATTAAATAAAATGTTATTCTGGAGTTAAAAAGAACTGAAAACTGTGACCACAAAAACCGCGACAAGATAATGGATTTTATGAACCGTTTCAACCCTACAGTACAGCCAAGCCATTTGCTAACTGGAGTCACGGCTCATAACAATGTCAGGGAAAAGAAAAACCCTGAATTGTGAAAGTCTCCTGTTTGGGAACACTTTCACTTACCGGTGAAATACGGAACACACAAGTGGATTAGACAAAAGCAATGTGCCAACATTGTTCAATTGTATTCAGGAACGGAGCCACAGGCTCAAACTATCAATGCTGCACTTAGGGCAATGAGGAACTTTCTTTTCCTAAAAAAATAAATAAAAATACACATCTAACAGTTACTGCTCTACTTGCACTTTCCTTGTAAACTGTAATACATTATTACATATTTATTTGTTAAATTAATTAGAAATTGTATTAATTGTAAAAACATTTACTTATTTTAAAACTCTTTTTTCTTCGTATGATCATGTGTCACATTTTGTTCCCTTGCTGTACTAAAAATAAACCTTCGTTCAACTTTAAACTACAGATTATTTCCTTACATTATACCCTTATGAGGTACATACACTATATTGCCAAAAGTATTCGGCCACTCATCCAAATGATGAGAATCAGGTGTCCTAATCACTTGGCCCGGCCACAGGTGTATAAAATCAAGCACTTAGGCATGGAGACTGTTTCTACAAACATTTGTGAAAGAATGGGCCACTTTCAGTGATTTCCAGCGTGGAACTGTCACAATAAATCCAGTCGTGGATTTGCCATCTGGCAATCTGATGGACCAGTCTGGGTTTGGAGGTTGCCAGGAGAACGCTACATTTCGGACTGCGTTGTGCCAAGTGTGACATTTGGTGGAGGAGGAATTATGGTCCGGGGTTGTTTTTCAAGAGTTGGGCTTGGTGCCTTAGTTACAGAGAAAGGACATTTGAATGCTCCAGGATACCAAAACATTTTGGACAATTCCATGCTCCCAACCTTGTGGGAACAGTTTGGAGCGGGCCCCTTCCTCTTCCAACATGACTGTGCACAAAGCAAGGTCCATAAATGACATGAATGACAGTGTCTGGTGTGGATGAACTTGACTGGCCTGCACAGAGTCCTGACCTGAAACCGATAGAACACCATTGGGATGAATTAGAACGGAGACTGAGAGCCAGGCCTTCTCCACCAACATCAGTGTGACCTCACCAATGCGCTTTTGGAAGAATGGTGGAAAATTCCTATAAACACACTCTGCAACCTTGTGGACAGCCTTCCCGGAAAAGTTGAAGCTGTAATAGCTGCAAAAGGTGGACCGACATCATATTGAACCCTATGGGTTAGGAATGGGATGGCACTTCAAGTTCATATGTGAGTCAAGGCAGGTGGCCTAATACTTTTGGCAATATAGTTTATATACCAGGGGCGAGCCGTGCGTTTCCCACTTAGGCCTTCAGTAATGTCCGACTTCAACGATTACCTCTGAAAATACCATAATTGATGTCACCACATGACCATTGCTGGAGAAATACTATACAGGAACACATTTACGCACTACTGGACATTGAAACACATCAACAGTGTACAAAACAGGTTATTTTCTGGCGCATTTAAAAATCAATTAAAACGCATCAGCAATTAAAACATATCTTATGTGCTACTGTCAAAATATGAATTTCAAAAAACATTAGAAGTGAAAAAATTAAATATTTTAACTCATATTTTCTAGCACCTATTCGACGCCGTATAAGCCAGTGGTACCCCTCGTCGTCGACTTATTCCAGTGGAAATGGCGAGCATTTCCCCATTTCATCGCCAGAACAGCTGAGCTAGCTTCCGGGGTTGGCCGACATGGTCTCACAAGATGTAGTTTTTCTTTAAATATCCTTCTTGAAAATGGCCTTACAAATATATATCTGCCACCTAATCAACGTTTTGTTCTCCTCTGCTGTCTCGGTCTGGCTACGACACAACACATCCTGCTTCCTGCTAAATTGAAACTTGTGATTGGATACTCACTTTGGAATGACAAGTGAGTATCCAATCACAGTCTTGTTAACATCAGGCTACCTAGATAGGCTACTGTCAACAACTTGTGATCCGATTGGCTATCGCAACTGTCTATCAACTCTGTGTGTTCTCAAATTCATCCGCTAACGGTCCCGATGAGTATCCAATCACAGGACGTGTAAATGTCACGTTCAACGTGAGGCCATCCAGAAGGCCTTACTGACAACAACTTGAGATCTGATTGGCTATCGCAATTATCTATCAACTGTATGTCCCCGTTCACTTACAGTGCACGGACGCCCGCATTGTTGGTTAGAAGGCCCCGGGCAGATTTGGTACAGCATGGCAACATAAGCTAGCTGAATTCTGATTGGATACAAACTAAAACTAAAAACAAGCATAATATGACATGAAGAGAATATGAATACTTTTAGATATTTAGGGAATGTAAATAAAAAAATTATTTTATCTTTAATTATGATCATGATTTCTGGTTATGTTAGGCCAGCAGAGAAGGCCTTGCTGGCCATGACAGCACACCACTCATACATACATATTCTGTACACGCGTGAGGAAATTCATTAATTGTTCTGATGTTTCAAATGATAAAACAAATAGAAATAAAATCCACAAACCCTCTTTCCAAATCTTAGTAAAACTGACATATCACTATTGGAGGGGACGAGGAAGAGTGAAGAGGCGGCACAGGTGAGAAGAAAACAAACAAAGACTGAAAGTGATATATGAGAAAAACAGAGTGTTCCCAATGCTGCAAATGAAGCCAAAATGAACCAAAAGTTAAATCCACTGTAAAGATGGTGTCGTTTTCCTCAGTGGTTGCCCTCCAAACAGGAGATAATTACGGAAGCTTTAGTTGCGCCAGGCCCAGAATGGCTTTGTGTGTTGTGTGTTTGCACATTGCTTACTAGAATAGGCTGGTGTGATCAGAGCGCCGTCTGGGATGGAGGAAGCTAAATTTAACACATGTGCACGCGCAGTTGTAAGAGTAGTACAGGCGGAATTTGGTCAGTATCTACAAACCCCAAAAACCGTGAAGTTGGCACGTTGTGTAAATGGTCAATAAAAACAAAATACAATGATTTGCAAATCCTTTTCAACTTATATTCAATTGAATAGACTGCAAAGACAAGATATTTAACGTTCGAACTGGAAAACTATTTTTTGCAAATATTAGCTGATTTGGAATTTGATGCCTGTAACATGTTTCAAAAAAGCTGGCACGAGTGGCAAAAAAGACGGAGAAAGTTGAGGAATGCTAATCAAACACTTTTTTGGAACATCCCACAGGTGAACAGGCTAATTGGGAACAGGTGGGTGCCATGATTGGGTATAAAAGCAGCTTCCATGAAAAGCTCAGTCATTCACAAACAAGGATGGGGCGAGGGTCACCACTTTGTCAACAAATGTGTGAGCAAATTGTTGAGGAACATTTCTCAACGAGCTGTTGCAAGGAATTTAGAGATTTCACCAGTTAAGGTAATATCATCAAAAGGTTCAAAGAATCTGGGGAAATCACTGCAACCCTGTGACCTTCGATCCCTCAGGCGGTACTGCATCAAAAAGCGACATCAGTATGTAAAGGATATCACCACATGGGCTCAGGAACACTTCAGAAAACCACTGTCAGTAACTACAGTCAAACATGGTCACTACTGCCTAGTTTCTCTTGTTATATTCTTATTTTACTGTTATATTTTTATTCTCATCGTTGCTTTTTATTTTTATTCTATTGTAATATTTTTCTATTTTGTTTCCATTTATACCCCCATTATTACTTTTTACAATTTTGTACACTGCTGCTGGAATTCAAATTTTCCTGAGGGAACTCTCCTGAAGGAATCAATAAAGTACTATCTATCTATCTATCTATCTATCTATCTATCTATCTATCTATCTATCTATCTATCTATCTATCTATCTATCTATCTATCTATCTATCTATCTATCTATCTATCTATCTATCTATCTATCTATCTATCTATTTATCTATCTATCTACAGTTCATCGCTACATCTGTAAATGCAAGTTAAAACTCTACTATGCAAAGCCAAAGCCAATTATCAGCAACACCCAGAAACGTCGCCGGCTTCCCTGGGCCCAAGCTCATCTAAGATGGACTGATGCAAAGGGGAAAAGTGTTCTGTAGTCTGACGAGTCCACATTTCAAATTGTTTTTGGAAACTGTGGATGTCATGTCCTCCGGGACAAAGTGGAAAAGAACCATCCGAATTGTTATAGGCGCAAAGTTCAAAAGCCAGCCAGCATCTGTGATGGTATGGGGGTGTATTAGTGCCCAAGACATGGGTAACTTACACATCTGCGAAGGCGCCATTAATGCTGAAAGGTAAATACAAGTTTTGGAGCAACATATGCTGCCATCCAAGCAACGTTACCATGGACGCCCCTGCTTATTTCAGCAAGACAATGCCAAGCCATGTGTTACAACAGCATGGCTTCATAGTAAAAGAGTGCGGGTACTAGACTGGCCTGCCTGTAGCCCAGACCTGTCTCCCATTGAAAATGTGTGGCGCATTATGAAGCCTAAAATACCACAATAGAGACACCGGACTGTTGAACAACTTAAGCTGTACATCAAGCAAGAATGGGAAATAATTCCACCTGAAAAGTTTCAAAAATGTGTCTCCTCAGTTCCCAAACGTTTACTGAGTGTTGTTAAAAGGAAAGGCCATGTAACACAGTGGTAAATATGCCCCTGTGCCAACTTTTTTGCAATGTGTTGCTGCCATCAAATTTTAAGTTAATTACTATTAGCAAAAAAAATGAAGTTTATTAGTTTAAACATGAATTATCTTGTCTTTGCAGTCTATTCAATTGAATAAAAGTTGAAAAGGATTTGCAAATCATTGTATTCTGTTTTTATTTACCATTTACACAACATGCCAACTTCCCTGGTTTAGTGTTTTGTACAAAAGTACCAAATTTGGTACCCATCCCTATAGAAGACAACCTGGATGCAACATGTTACAGTTTTTTTTTAGTATAAATATTGTGGTATAGTTGAGTAAAATAATACAGAAGACATAAGAACAATTAGGGAAGTGAGTGTTTAAATATAGAAGTGTCCGGAAGTACAAGACTTTAAGCAGCAGGGATTTACTCTCTAGTGAAAATGAGTCAACACGCAGCCAGCTACTCAGATAATTGTCTCTTGCCTTTTACAGTCCAGCATGATGGTGGTAGCATCATAGTCTGGGTTTGCATGAGTGCTGCTGGCAATGAGGCGATGTCCTGTGTATCCGAGTATGATCCCCTCCTGGGCCGCATGGCGCCTCACCAGGCACACCTCCGAGATGAAAAGTGCCTTGCTGAGCATAGTGAAGGTGATGGAGTAGACAAGTTATGTCTTCACACCTGAACTCAAGAGAGCACCTGTGGGGCACCCTCAAGCGGAAGCAATGCGGAAAGCGCAATGTGTCGAACACCCACCAGATGTGTGGGGTTTTTATTTTATTGTATTGTCATTATTATTTATGCACGGCATAGATATCATTTATGAGATGTAGCCAAGACTGTATAAAAGAACAATTAACGTCCCACAAACCTATCTAATTAAAAAAATAATTAAAATAGAAGCTAAGCTCATAATCTCTTCTGCCCTGTGGTTCTTCTATTATTTTATGGTTCCATAGCCTTATGAAACAACCAAGTCGGGATACAATAGTTCTGCTCAGCACTGTACAAAGAAAAACGTCAACATATAGATGCGGGGGGATCTAACACAGATTTGTGTTAGAATAATTATGTATAAGTTATCACACAACACTTATGCTTAAAGGCCTACTGAAATGAAATGTGTTTATTTAAACGGGGATAGCAGATCCGTTCTATGTGTCATACTTGATCATTTCGTGATATTGCCATATTTTTGCTGAAAGGATTTAGTAGAGAACATCGACGATAAAGTTTGCAACTTTTGGTCCCTGATAAAAAAAAAAGCCTTGCCTGTACCGGAAGTAGCGTGACGTCGCAGGTTGAAAGGCTCCTCACATTTCCCCATTGTTTACACCAGCAGCGAGAGCGATTCGGACCGAGAAAGCGACGATTACCCTATTAATTTGAGCGAGGATGAAAGATTCGTGGATGAGGAACATGAGAGTGAAGGACTAGAGTGCAGTGCAGGACGTATCTTTTTTCGCTCTGACCGTAACTTAGGTACAACGGCTCATTGGATTCCACACTTTCTCCTTTTTCTATTGTGTATCACGGATTTGTATTTTAAACCACCTCGGATACTATATCCTCTTGAAAATGAGAAATGGACATCCACAGTGACTTTTATCTCCATGACAATACATCTGTGAAGCACTTTAGCTACGGAGCTAATGTGATAACATCGTGCTTAAATGCAGATAGAAACAAAAGAAATAAACCCGACTGGAAGGATAGACAGCAGATTAACAATACTACTATCAGGAGACACCGAACCAAACACTGGACCTGTAACTACACGGTTAATGCTGTGCCGCCTGTCGAAGCCTAGCAATGCTGTTGCTAACGACGCCATTGAAGCTAACTTAGCTACGGGACCTCGTCAGAGCTATGATAAAAACATTAGTGCTCCACCTACGCCAGCCCTCATCCGCTCATCAACACCCGTGCTCACCTGCATTCCAGTGATTGACAGGGCGACGAAGGACTTCACCCGATCATCGATGCGGTCGGCAGCTAGCGTCGGATAGCGCGTCTGCTATCCAAGTCAAAGTCCTCCTGGTTGTGTTGCTGCAGCCAGCCGCTAATACACCGATCCCCCCTACAGCTTTCTTCTTTGCAGTCTTCATTGTTCATTAAACAAATTGCAAAAGATTCACCAACACAGATGTCCAGAATACTGTGGAATTTTGCGATGAAAACAGAGCTGTTTGTATTGGGATACAATGTGTCCCAATACTTCTGTTTCAACCATCGACGTCACGCGCAAACATCATCATACATAGACGTTTTCAACCGGAAGTTTCGCAGGAAATTTAAAATTGCACTTTATAATTTAACCCGGCCGTATTGGCATGTGTTGCCATGTTAAGATTTCATCATTGATATATAAACTATCAGACTGCGTGGTCGGTAGTAGTGGGTTTCAGTAGGCCTTTAAAGGCCGTTGCTATAGTTATTATCAATTGTGCTGAAGTTGTACTTTTCTATCTGTGCAAAGGCACAACTTTGTGACAGCCTGACAGCCGAGGACGGACATCGAGTACCTCAACGCAGATAAAGCAGAGACAGGACGAAATCACGAGTCCCAGCACATTTCCATTCTGAATAATAACGTATTGTGTTTACTGGGGCATTACCCCTCCCTTCAGAAGCAGCCTCAGCGATGTTAACGAGGGACCTCCCGAATAAATAGAGGAGCATGTGGGACTGTACCTTAGAGCGTAGGGTGAAACTGTAACTGAGTGTAGAGCCCCAATACGTCTCGCCTCATGAGCAAAATTCAACTGTCTCTGCCTGATTCCTTCTTCTTGTCTTGTGTAATAGATAGTTCGGTGTTTGAACCTGACATCTTCGTCAGTGTTTAATAAGCACATCATATCCCCATCGTGTTGGCTTATGGCCATGCATTTTATCAGGCAATATTATTTGAAACACTGACCTTCCCAGGAAGAGCAAATTAAAGTCTTTAAGTGTGCACGCTTGCATCATTATTCACTTTAAGTCTCCAGTACTTTAGGCACACCTGCATATTTTAATCAAATTATAATCTCGGCGACTTAATTAAAGAGGATCTATTATGTACTTTGTCTTTTCTGACTTACAAAAGGTTATTGTTGGGGACGGCGCGGCTCGAATTTGAAGGGTTGCAGGTATGATCGCAGATTTTACAGTCTGGTTTTTGTTGAGACGTCACAGCGAGGTCAAAGTTATTTAGACATTAAAGGGTAACTGGACCTTTTTGTGTCGTTTTGGTCATTTTCGGGTCCTAAATGGCTGACAAAGTGGACCAACTTGTCGGAATACCTACTCAGACTTCTTCTGTCCAGGTGAAATGCACGATTTATGAGCTAGAATACACTTACAGGGAGCAAGGAAGCAAGGAAGTAGCAGTCCACTTGATGGTGTAAACATTGGCACACACGGTAGTGATCAGGGCGCTGCTATAAATCGTTTGAGTGCGTTAGCGCTTATTATAACAATGTCACTCACAATTAGTTAATATTCAATTCACAAAATGTAAATGAGTATTGTTGGCGGTTTTAGAAAGGTTTTTGGATTTCATGGGTGAAATAGTGGCGCTTTCACTGGCTCTCACTGACTTTTTTATCCATCCATCGTCATTTCTTTCATAATGATTGTGAACTATAGGCAACATTTTTTTTAAATAGTGCAGTTCCCCTTTAAGTCACATAAAAAAGTTAAGATAAAGTATTATTTTCATCTAATTTTGGCGCGTACATAATAATGTGCAACATGCAGTGTGACATCGATGCGGCTAAAAGCAGCTTTTTTTAAGCCCTCTCAATCGATCTGAGAGCATGCAGGTGTACCTAATGTTGTGACCGGGTGAATCTATATAGTGTGAGGTAGGGTTGTCCCGAAACCAAAAATTTTGGTACCGTTACCATAATGTTTTTCGATACTTTTCTAAATAAAAGGGGACCTCAAAAAATGGCATCCTTGGCTTTAT
>NC_084740.1:17575714-17610714 GCF_033978785.1 Entelurus aequoreus | reverse complement strand
TCAAACCATAACAAAATATATGGATTTTGTTTTTTTTACCTTTAGGCCTCCCGGGGACCATAAAGGGTCTAAGTCATTAAAATGTAAAAAAAACAAGTCAAATTATTATATATATATATTTTATTAACTCTTACAGTAAATCTCTACAGTATATCAACTTCAGGTTGAAATAAAGTTAAAAAAAAACAAAGGTTTTATGCCTTTTCTGTCAAAGAAAACTTTGTTTTTTATAATAAAACTGAAATATGCAGTATTTACCCCACTGCCCAAAACATTCAAAAAGCAATGTTTGATGTGAAGTAATTAGAGCCTTAAAAAGATCAATAATGCAGGACACCATTCATTATTATTTTTGAGTAATCACAGTGAAAAGACCGAAAGGTGTCCCATTCATAAAGTGACACATTTTTATTAGTTGTTTTTTTTTTAACTTTCAACACTTAAGTTACGAGATGAACTTCAGATATATCGGTCGATTTTACGTTTGAACTATTATTTTGTTTGTTTTATGCTCTTTTGTCAAAGAAAACATCGATGTTTTTTGTATGGCAACCACACAATATTTTCCACATAAAACATTTAAAGTTAAATATTTGAAATAATTGGAGCCTCGAGTAGGTCAATAATTCATTATAACATTGAGTTATTTTTTCCTTTTTTTTTGAGAAATGGCAAAAAAAAAGAAAAATAAAGAAAAAAACTGCCTGCATGGCAGCTTTGTGTCAACATTGCAACTTTTTCTAGTCAGATTTCACCTCATTCCACTTTTTTTAATGTTTTTTTAAATTTTTGCAATAGCGTTTCCAGAACGTGTGGCGGGCCGGTAAACTATTAGCCCTCGGGCCGCACTTTGGACACCCTTGCTTTACATTGATGCGTTATGCAAATACACACTTTCACACAGGCTTTCAAGATTCAATCTATTATAGACAAAGCTTCAAAGCAAAAGCAGTTGGCTGAGAAGATTCGCCAACACACACACACACACGCACGCTTACCTATACTCACTTCCAACAGCAGTGTTTTGGCACACTAATCTACGCACACACACTAACCTCCTCACTATATCGGCATCAATCCAGGTATTTTCTAACCCCTCTCTTCACTTTGTGCGCAATGGAAGCTCATTACAATGCTCACACTACACGAGGACGCATCCCCGCTTCAGATCAAAAGACATGAAAAAAAGGGGCCGAAAAGAGATCAAATGTGACTTTGAGAAACCCACAGCCTCCCACGGCATACTGAACACATTCTATCCAATACCGTGGACACGGGCCGGCGCACATTTACACACAACGTGGCAGAGCGGTTCATAAGCGACCTTGGGCGAATCAGCTTAAATCTTGCAAGGTCAGCGAGTAGTGTCTCGATTTTCGGTGATTTTAGCTGAACATTTTGGACCAAAAGTATGTCTCCGTTTTCATACAATGTCTCGGTTTTAGTCAAATCAAAGCAAGTCGGTGACTTAAAGGCCTACTAACATGATTTTTTTTTATTCAAACGGGGATAGCAGATCCATTCTATGTGTCATACTTGATCATTTCGCGATATTGCCATATTTTTGCTGAAAGGATTTAGTAGAGAACATCGACGATAAAGTTCGCAACTTTTGGTTGCTGATAAAAAAAGCCTTGCCTGTACCGGAAGTAGCGTGACGTCACAGGTTGAAAGGCTCCTCACATTTCCCCATTGTTTACACCAGCAGCGAGAGTGATTCGGACCGAGAAAGCGACGATTACCCCATTAATTTGAGCCAGGATGAAAGATTTGTGGATGAGGAACGTGAGAGTGACGGACTAGAGTGCAGTGCAGGACGCATCTTTTTTCGCTCTGACCGCAACTTAGGTACAAGGGCCATATTTTTGCTGAAAGGATTTAGTAGAGAACATCGACGATAAAGTTCGCAACTTTTGGTCGCTGATAAAAAAAAGCCTTGCCTGTACCGAAGTAGCGTGACGTCGCAGGTTGAAAGGCTCCTCACATTTCCCCGTTGTTTTACACCGGCAGCGAGAGTGATTCGGACCACGAAAGCGACGATTACCCCATTAATTTGAGCCAGGATGAAAGATTTGTGGATGAGGAACGTGAGAGTGACGGACTAGAGTGCAGTGCAGGACGCATCTTTTTTCGCTCTGACCGTAACTTTAGGTACAAGCTCATTGGATTCCACAGGTCTTCTCGCTTTTCTATTGTGGATCACGGATTTGTTATATTTCTCCACGACAATACATCGGCGAAGCCCTTTAACTACTGAGCTAACGTGATAGCATCGGGCTTACCTGCAGATAGAAACAAAAGAAATAAACCCCTGACTGAAGAGGCTTCTACTACTGTCTATGTGATGTCAAGGCTTGGTTAGCCAGAATTTTTAATAATGAATGAGGAAGGCTTAACTGTATATGTGATGTCAAGGCTTGTTGCTGATTAATAATGAATGAGGGAAAACGGAAATTTCAGTTTTTGTGGGCCCTCACTGACTTGGGACCATTGCAAAATCATGTGCGTCCCAAAGTCACCAGCCTTGGCGTCACTATAGACAGCGATTTTAAATTTGACAAACAGGTCAATGGCGTTTTAAAATCGTTTTATCATCTTCGTCTTTTAGCAAGGTTAAACCATTTTTAACTTTTTCAACCTTCAAGTCGTGCATGCTTTTATTTCAAGTCGCCTGGACTACTGGCAATGCACTTTAGCTGGCATTAGCAAAAGGCTCTCTCCAGGTTGCAGTTAGTCCACACGGGCCAGCGACTTTTACAGGTTCATGTGATGGGGGGGGGGGTTTGTGTGTGTTTATTCCGAGTTTCGAGTCTGGCACCCTGTTCATTTTAGAATTGATTTTAAATCCTTGCTGTTTGTTTTTAAAGCTTTACATGGACTGGCACCTCAGTATATCTCGGACCTCATCCAAATTTTACAACTCCTGCGCGCGCTCTGAGGTCCGAGAGCCAGCTCCAGCTCGTGGTGCCCAGGACGAGACTTAAAACCAGGGGAGACAGGGCCTTCTCTGTGGGTCGGCCCTAAACTCTGGAACACTCTGCCCCTCCTTCCATGTTCAAACTGCTCCCACAGTGGAGTGTTTTAGGTCTCGTCTTAAGACCCACTTTTATTCTTTGGCTTTTAACACTGTTTTTATAAATTTTGATGTCTATTTTACTGTTTTAAATTGGTTTTACCCTTTAAAATCGTTTTTAATCATATTTATTTTTTATATTGTCTCTGTATTGGTTTTCTATTCATTTATTTTTTGTTTTTATTCAGTCATTGGTGTAGCATAATATTGTTTTTAATATTGTTTTTAATATTGTTTTTAACATGGCTGTGCAGCACTTTGGAAACATTCTTATTGTGTAAATGTGCTATATAAATAAAGTGGATTGGATTGGATAGACAGAAAATCAACAATACTATTAAACCATGGACCTGTAACTACACGGTTAATGCTTTCCAGGCTGGCGAAGCTTAACAATGCTGGCTTAACAAGGCTAGCGTCGGATAGCGCGTCTGCTATCCAAGTGAAAATCCCCCTTGTTTGTGTTGCTGCAGCCAGCCGCTAATACACCGATCCCACCTACAACTTTCTTCTTTGCAGTCTTCATTGATCATTAAACAAATTGCAAACAATTCACCAACACAGATGTCCAGAATACTGTGGTATTTTGAGATGAGAACCGAGCTTTTTGTATTGGATTCAATGGTGTACCAATACTTCCGGTTTAACGATTGACGTCACGCGCATACGTCATCATACATAGACGTTTTCAACCGGAAGTTTAGCGGGAAATTTAAAATTGCACTTTATAAGTTAACCCGGCCGTATTGGCATGTGTTGCAATGTTAAGATTTCATCATTGATATATAAACTATCAGACAGCGTGGTCGGTAGTAGTGGGTTTCAGTAGGCCTTTAATGTCCTTTGTGTTCTTTGATGTTTCCCTCTTACACACATGTTTGTGTGTTATGGCTATGAGTTTTTTTTTTCTTTTTTCCTTGGCCTCACACAGGCAAGTAGTAGACATTGAAAATCTTGCAGAGATGATAAATAAAAGGAACTGTGTTGAAAGTTTAATTTGCTGTCATTTCTCTTTACTCTTTGTGAACTCCAAGCTGGCAAATATAGCAGAATATCAATTCAGTCTAAGTTTATGGTGCCCTGCACTACGAGTTAACATGCTTTAGAAGATCTCTAATACAGTTGTATAATCATTCCACAAACGGTCAACATTCAACACTAAGGTTATCCAAGTTAAATCCCACCTAACCTTATCTTTGTCCACACACACAAATCGTTATAAAACTGGGAGCCATTACCTCCCTGCTTGGCACTCAGCATTAAGGGTTGGAATTGGGGGTTAAATCACCAAAAATGATTCCCGGGCGCTGCCACCGCTGCTGCCCACTGCTCCCCTCACCTCCCAGGGGATGATCAAGGGTGATGGGTCAAATGCAGAGAATGATTTCGCCACACCTAGTGTGTGTGTGACAATCATTGGTACGTACTTACTTTAAGACCCCCGCCAACGCGACCCTGTACGCATACTTGGAAAATGCACACGTCATAGTCACCTCCAGTGTTGCTTTGTGTGCAACTTCTTAAATGTAACTTATCTGAACAATATACAGTGTTGTGGTATTTCAATTAACTGGAATCCAGTGTGCTGTGGGGCCCTATTGTAGTGAATCACACCTGAGACATCATACATTAATCAAATCTTTATTAGACATGTGAAAGTAAACAATGTGATAAAGAACATTTTACAACAATTCATCTAGGGATGTAGATATCTGGTCAGGACACTCCTCACTCTTTTGTCTTCACCTTCATTGTCCATTCCTTTTTGGTGACTTTATATACTCTGGACCTAGACGTTGAGTCCACGACATACATGGCGGACAATAACTGATGCAGTCTGCTTTGCCAGTCCAAATGCATTCGCTGTTTTTCGTAGTGTTCCCTCGACGGCCAGGTAATACAAAGCACACTCTACCTTTTTTATCACATCCACGGGATCCCGCATTCTCGTTGTCTCCCCTTCAACAAATGGACAAAGTTATTTGGTAAGTAGAATCACAGCTGACCTGGACATTGGAAAGATATCTTGCCGTCTGAGATGTGTTGTATCCCAAATAGCTGCAATCGCACTTTTCCTTCTCTTAAGGTATTCATGTGTGATTTCCACATGTAGAGGAAGGGGGAACACGGGCATGTCTGGATGACTCGCCTCCATCTTTCCAGTGGTTAGTTCCGATTGTTATGAAGCTGGCTGTGGCGCGTTTTTTCTGGCGTCACTTCCTGTGTGGGGCGCGGTCTTTCTGACTTCACTTGCTCTCCGAACTCAGTTTGTAAACAATCAATGAGTCCATACAAAGCTAAGAGCTGGAGATTCAAGAAATACACGGCGCACTTACCCGTGTAAAAATGTATCCAAGGAGTTGAACCTTAAACGATGGGTTAGTGTGGCTGACACGATGCTTAGGCTAAACAATTTTTTGTTTCAGGAGTTATCCGGCTTAATGTAGACAGGGCCTTAGTTGCTAAGACCCGCCCATGCCCCTGCAAATACGTTTTGCTTGATGTTATTCAACCAATCTTGGTCAAATGTACAAACCCCGTTTCCATATGAGTTGGGAAATTGTGTTACATGTAAATATAAATGGAATACAATGATTTGCAAATCATTTTCAACCCATATTCAGTGGAATATGCTACAAAGACAACATATTTGATGTTCAAACTGATAAACTTTTTTTTTTTTGCAAATAATCATTAACTTTAGAATTTGATGCCAGCAACACGTGACAAAGAAGTTGGGAAAGGTGGCAATAAATACTGATAAAGTTGAGGAATGCTCATCAAACACTTATTTGGAACATCCCACAGGTGAACAGGCAAATTGGGAACAGGTGGGTGCCATGATTGGGTATAAAAGTAGATTCCATGAAATGCTCAGTCATTCACAAACAAGGATGGGGCGAGGATCACCACTTTGTCAACAAATGCGTGAGCAAATTGTTGAAAAGTTTAAGAACAACATTTCTCAACCAGCTATTGCAAGGAATTTAGGGATTTCATCATCTACGGTCCGTAATATCATCAAAGGGTTCAGAGAAACTGGAGAAATCACTGCACGTAAGCAGCTAAGCCCGTGACCTTTGATCCCTCAGGCTGTACTGCATCAACAAGCGACATCAGTGTGTAAAGGATATCACCACATGGGCTCAGGAACACTTCAGAAACCCACTGTCAGTAACTACAGTTGGTCGCTACATCTGTAAGTGCAAGTTAAAACTCTCCAATGCAAGGCGAAAACCGTTTTTCAACAACACCCAGAAACACAGTCGGCTTCGCTGGGCCTGAGCTCATCTAAGATGGACTGATACAAAGTGGAAAAGTGTTCTGTGGTCTGACGAGTCCACATTTCAAATTGTTTTTGGAAACTGTGGACGTCGTGTCCTCCCGACCAAAGAGGAAAAGAACCATCCGGATTGATATAGATGCAAAGTTGAAAAGCCAGCATCTGTGATGGTATGGGGGTCTATCAGTGCCCAAGACATGGGTAACTTACACATCTGTGAAGGTGCCATTAATGCTGAAAGGTACATACAGGTTTTGGAGCAACATATGTTTCCATCCAAGCAACGTTACCATGGACGCCCCTGCTTATTTCAGCAAGACAATGCCAAGCCACATGTTACATCAACGTGGCTTCATAGTAAAAGAGTGCAGGTACTAGACTGGCCTGCCTGTAGTCCAGACCTGTCTCCCATTGAAAATGTGTGGCGCATTATGAAGCCTAAAATACCACAAAGGAGACCCCCGGACTGTTGAACAACTTAACCTGTACATCAAGCAAGAATGGGAAAGAATTCCACCTGAGAAGCTTCAAAAATGTGTCTCTTCAGTTCCCAAACGTTTACTGAGTGTTGTTAAAAGGAAAGGCCATGTAATACAGTGGTGAACATGCCCTTTCCCAACTACTTTGGCACGTGTTGCAGCCATGAAGTTCTAAGTTAATTTTGTTTTGCAAAAAAAAAAAAAAGTTTATGAGTTTGAACATCAAATATGTTGTCTTTGTAGTGCATTCACTGAATATGGGTTGAAAAGGATTTGCAAATCATTGTATTCCGTTTATATTTACATCTAACAGAATTTCCCAACTCATATGGAAACGGGGTTTGTATTAGTCAGTCCCCTAAAGACATGTACCAACTACCAAAATGTGTGCCCATTTGACAAAAGAACATGCGTGAGAACCTGTGAGAAATTTCAAGTCAGTCTGATCCAAGTTAAAGTTCAAGTTAAAGTACCACTGATTGTCACACACACACACACACACACACACACACACACACACACACACACACACACACTACGTGTGGTGAAATGTGTCCTCTGCATTAGACCCATCCTCTTGTTCACCCCCTGGGAGGTGAGGGGAGCAGTGAGCAGCAGCGTTGGCCGCGCTCCGGAATCATTGTTGTTGATTTAACCCCCAATTCCAACCTTTGATGCTGAGTGCCAAGCAGGGAGGTAATGGGTCCCATTTTTATAGTCTTTGGTATGACTCGGCCGGGGTTGGAACTCACGACCTACCGATCTCAGGGCGGACACTCTAGCCACAAGGCATCTATGGACCCAATAACAGCGCCACCGTGTGGTTTAATTGTCAGGAAAATCCCAGCACAGACAAAGAGTGCATTGCGATGGATTATCTTTTTTTATTCAGATACATTTGATTAGCACTTTTAGCACATGCCTCTTATTTGCAACCTTGATCTATGCGCCAAGGACTCGCGAGCAATTTGCGTCTCCTTGCATTCATACGTCCACACTGGAGGAACATTGTCAGAGGAGGATTACAATGCCTCTGATCTTGTTAATGGATATTAATAATAGATGATTGGAGAAGCGAAGCAGGAGGAGGAAGAGCGGATGAGGATGAGGGGGGGTGGGGATAGTATAGTGATAGGAAGAGATAAAGTTGGAGGGGAGGGTGGTGGTTTCCTATCAGTGGAGGTCAGGGGTGGAGATCAATGCTCCTCTCCTGCTCCTTACGCTACTCCTCCCTTCTCCTGGGATCTCATTACGGCTAACTGGCTGGCCATGAGAACTGAAGCCCATCTGCGTATTTGAGCTGAAGAGGGGGACAAGCCCTCTGTCAGTGGATGGCTGTGCGGGGAGTGAAGCAAAAAAAAAAAAAAAAAAAAGGAAAAGAAAAATAAGAAGCAGAGAAGGTATGGAGGAGATAGTAAGTGCCGCCAGAGAAGGAGCGGAACACGTCGCCTTGAGCGGCAGATTGTCATTACTATTGCAGATGGTTTGGGAGATGCCTGCGGCGGATTTATGTGTGGTTTTTGCACACACGCGCCACTTCCGCACGCCTACGTGACCATACGTGAGCATGCTGTTGGCTGAATCTTCTTCCTTGATGAATAACCAATCCAACGCTGAGTCGGGGTCTTGGAAATGACCGATACAAATGTGGAAATGTACACTATATTGCCAAAAGTCTTTGGCCACCCATCCAAATGATGAGAATCAGGTGTCCTAATCACTTGGCCCGGTGTATAAAATCAAGCACTTAGGCATGGAGACTGTTCCTACAAACATTTGTGAAAGAATGGGCCGCTCTCAGTGATTTCCAGCGTGGAACTGTCATAGGATGCCACCTGTGCAACAAATCCAGTCGTGAAATTCCCTCGCTCCTAAATAGTCCAAAGTCAACTTTATTATAAGAAAAGTGAAGAGTTTGGGAACAACAGCAACTCAGCCACCAAGTGACAGAGATGATGCTGAAGCGTATAGTGCAGGGGTGGGCAATTCATTTTTACCGGGGGCCGCATGAGCTACCCGAGCACTGCTGGAGGGCCACATCGACAATATTTCAATTAAGTTTTGCTCAATATTATTTTTGATATATACCGTAAGATAAATAATAATAATAATAATAATAATAATAGTAATACTTCAACATAGTGTGTGTAACAGCATTCCATGACTAATATATATAAATTAACATTAATAATAAATGACAGTAAAATAAGCACACGTATGACTGAGGAGTCATAGTGTAACTTTGTGTGGTGTTTGAGTTGTCCGACTTTTTGTGTGGCCTTAAACGCACCAGTGGTTTAGTGCTATGCGTGTTGGTGACAGATGACAAGTTGGCTTTGGCCTGGTTTGTACGGCAGAAAATGACTAGTTTTTCGAGATAGAATTGTTTTACTCATGTTTTTGGTGTGGTTATGTCCGAATATAAACAGTTTTGTTCAATAAAGTGATGGATATAATTCCTGTCCTCGAAGCATCTCGATAGACGTTACAATAATTGAACGGTGTTCAATTGAACGGTGTTGACGAACACCGTTAGGGCCGCTTGTTGTCACTGTCACTCAAAGTTGCATTGCAAAATTACATTGAATAAATATGTTTATTTTGTTTAGAATTCAGATGGGATTTGATTTGGTGCGCGGCATATATTTGCTGCGCGCAGCAGACGCTTGAGCAGTGCGCAATTGCGCAGGCACGCACCTTAGAGGGAACGTTGCTTTGCAGTTCATGTCTTGTTGGAAACACGGCATTCCTCATCAACTTTTCTCTTTTTGGCGTCTCGGGTGTAAACCGTGCATCACTTGTCGCTGCATGTGCACCTTCACTCGCAGGTTACACACGGACACACGCCCATAAATAATACTTTTCAAAATAAAAGCAGCACAGTTGTATTGCGTGCAGGACATAGATGTTTTTTCAACTTTATTTTGTAATTGCAGCTGTTCACATTCACTCACAATCACGCATACGTCCAAACGGAAGTAATACAAATAACGATTTTCAAAACAAAAGCAGCACCGTTGTATTGCACACTCGACATAGATACTTTTTAAAATTTATTTTGTAATTTATAATTGGCCTCACGCGGGCCGGACAGGGACGCACAAAGGGCCGGATGCGGCCCGCGGGCCGCAGAATGCCCAGGTCTGGTACAGTGCAAAGACTTTCTGCACAGTCAGTTGCTACAGAGCTCCAAACTTCATGTCACCTTCCAATTAGCCCACGTACAGTACGCAGAGAGCTTCGTGGAATGGGTTTCCATGGCCGAGCAGCTGCATCTAAGCCATACATCACCAAGTCCAATGCAAAGCGTGGGATGCAGTGGTGTAAAGCACTGGACTCTAGAGCAGTGGAGATGCGTTCTCTGGACTGATGAATCATGCTTTTCCATCTGGCAATCTGATGGACCAGTCTGGGTTTGGAGGTTGCCAGGAGAACGCTACATTTCGGACTGCATTGTGCAGAGTGTGAAATATGGTGGAGGAGGAATTATGGTGTGGGGTTGTTTTTCAGGACTTGGGCTTGGCCCCTTAGTTCCAGTGAAAGGAACTTTGAATGCTCCAGGAAACTAAAACATTTTGGACAATTCCATGGGATGGCACTTCAAGCTCATATGTGAGCAAAGGCAGGTGGCCAAATACTTTTGGCAATATAGTGTGTGTATTGACTAAGGATGGGTGCCAAATTCAGTACTTTAATACGTGTTTCATTTCATTTCATTTTCATGTTTATTTCGAATATGTAGACAAAACAAAAACAACAAATTTTGAAAAAAAACAACAAAAAAGCCATTCAAGAATGAATAACAAAAACAACAATAATAATAATAATAATAGTAATAATAAAAAGCAAAAGAAACAAGAAATGAAAATAAACATTTAATGTAAACATATCCGAAAAGGAGTGAGAAGAAGTAAAAACGTATGTACTCCCACCCCTCTTATTACTTACTGTATGTTTAATAATAATAATAATAATAGTATATAAAAATGTTATGTCATATAAATACATATACACATATAAGTACGTACACATATATACATACATACAACTTTACTTTAATACGTGTTTGCATAGCGACTAAAGTCTGTCTGTACTATCGGGTGCGGATTTCCGTGAAATCAAATGGCGCCATAGTTAGATCATTTTGTTGCATGTGACGCCACGTCTGGTTGCAAACTCAACATCAAGCGCTTGGCGGGGAAACAAGCAGTCAAGCACCGAGTGGATTCAGCTGGACTGCCTCTCTATGTTGCACTCAAACAGCTGGTGTTTACACTATAACAACACTTCGGGGGACTCAAAAGTCTAGACTGGCACATTCAGCCTAATGGCAAAGACTACATCCTGGCAAAGGTAAACACACCATAGTCTATACCGGGGGTCAGCACCCCGCGGCTCTTTAGTGCCGCCCTATTGGCTCCCTGGAGCATTTCTAAAAAAGGATTGAAAATGGAATAAAAATATTTTGTTTTAATGTGTTTTTTGTTTGAGGACAAACATGACACAAACATTCCCAATTGTTAGAAAGCCCAACGTTTAATATGTTTGTGTGTATGCTTCACTGATGAGACTACTTGGTGAACATCGTTTTGTCCTACTAATTTCGGCGGTTCTTCAACTCACCATAGTGTGGACTGTGACACAATACACTGTGAATATTGAACAAGCAAGGCTTATATAACTTTATAGTGACATGTAAAATTCAGTTTCAAATAATAATAATAATAATAATTAAAGAATATCAATGGCATATCAAATACAATTTAAATTAAAATGTTATGCCTCTTTTCTATTTGAAGCCTTCTGAGGTAAATATCAACATTAACTTTTTCCACAGGCTAAAAAATTAGAAAATAAAATAACAATGAATAAACCAACCATTCAGGACTTTAAACTGCTCAGTTTGCAACACACTGATCTAATCTGATGTGCCCAAGCCAGATACCTGCCATCTTTTCTTGGATGCTAGTTCATTAATGTCGGGGCTCAGGCTTTGAGCTGAGGCAACCTTCATTATCCAACCAAGGTGTTCATCAGTCATTATATCTCGTATTCCGCAGTCTTGGGGGCGTGCCTTACAGGCACTGCTTTTAACGTCCTCTACGAGCTGTCGTCACGTCTGCTTTTCATCCATTCTAACAACGTGCCCGCCCAGTCACAAGATATGTGCGGCTTCTGTACGCACATGTAAATGCAAAGCATACTTCATCAACAGCGATACAGTTTACACTGAGAGCGGCCGTATAAGCAACTTTAACATTGTTAGAAATATACGCCACACTGTGAATCCACACCAAACAAGAATGACAAACACATTTCGGGAGAACATCCGCACAGTAACACAACATAAACACAACAGAACAAATACCCAGAACCCTTTGCAGCACTAACTCTTCCGGGACGCTACAATATACACCCTTGCTACCTCCAACCCTCCCCCCACACACACACACACACGCCTTATAGAGTCCCGGAAGAGTTAGTGCTGCAAAGGGTTCTGGGTATTTGTTCTGTTGTGTTTATGTTGTGTTACTGTGTGGATGTTCTCCCGAAATGTGTTTGTCATTTTTGTTTGGTGTGGATTCACAGTGTGGCGTATATTTCTAACAGTGTTAAAGTGGTTTATACGGCCACCCTCAGTGTAACCTGTATCGCTGTTAATCAAGTATGCGTTGCATTCACTTGTGTGTGCGTGCAGAAGCCGCACATATGTGACTGGGCCAGCACTCGGACTGAACGAATAGGGGGTGTTACAATTCTCGGGAGGGGCACTGAAATTTGGGAGTCTCCCGGGAGGTTTGGCAAGTATGAGAATTAGCGGTGTACCGCAGCACCGCCGCTGTATATAATAGGCGGGCCAGCTCTAGTATTAATTTGATATCACCTCACGGGCCAAGTGAAATTACATGGCGGGCCAAATTTGGCCCGCGGGCCAGAGTTTGACAGCCATGGTGTAGAGTATAGACTTGACTTTATTACAATGTGTGACGTCTCTCTCTGCAAGGAAGACAGCTCCTGTCTGACTACAATTAATGTCAAGGAGAAATGACTTCTCTATCTTTTTGTTAACTTCAGCATTGGAACATTCACACGCAATTCCTTCATGAATTGCCTCTTTTGGCGCGCTCTACCTTCCACATTTTTCATCTAATTCAAACCATTCCAATTTCAAACTGTTCAGCCTATTGGGGAATCGCGGGCTCTCTTGACAAATTCTAAAAATTCCAGGATTTTCCAGAATTCCTGCTTTTCCAGGAGCCCTATTTCCACCCTTTTTTCTGTCGACTACACCTTCCACTTTTTTCAAACCACTTCAACCGTTCCACCGTCAAAACATTCCTCTTAATCAGGACAAAATACAAAGTTGTTTTTTGAACTGGAAAACTTCCCGGTTTTCCCGGAATTCCATAATACCATTTCTCAATTCAACATGTTACCACTTCAACATTTTTCAACCGATGTGAAAAATTTCAACACCAACCATTTCAACTCATTCAGACCATTCGAGTTGTTTACCATTTTCAAAACAATTCCCGCTTTTCCCGAAATTCCCTAATACCATTGACTACTTCAACATTTCTTGCCCGATTTAATCAATTCCAACACCAACTAAATGGGTTATACATGTATAGCGCTTTTCTACCTTCAAGGTACTCAAAGCGCTTTGACACTATTTCCACATTCACCCATTCACACAGCACCACCCATCAGAAGCAAGGGTGAAGTGTCTTGCTCAAGGACACAACGGACGTGACGAGGTTGGTAGAAGGTGGGGATTGAACCATGAACCCTCAGGTTGCTGGCACAGCCACTCTCCCAACTGCACCACGCCGTCCCCGACCAACCAATTCAGCTCATTCAGGACATTCATGATCATTATTGAAAAAATCCCGCCTTTCCCAAAATTCCAGGAAGTTCCCATTCTCCAAGTTGTACAATTCCCACATTTTTCAACCTATTCAAACCATTCCAACATTAACACATTCCACTCATCCTGGACATTCAAACTAACACTTTCCCAAGTTCCAAACCAAATTCCGGTTTTCCTGGAAATTCCAACTCAACATTCAAACCATTTCAGCATTTAAATCAGGGGTGTCAAACGTACGAATAGGTTTTATACGGCCCGCGGGATGAGTTTGTTAAGTATGAAAATGAGCCAAAATTTTTGAATGAAAGAAACTGCTGTTTTAAATGTTTCCACTAGATGTCGCAATAGCAATTATTTGTATCTCTGTAGATGCTACATATGTAGAAAAAAAAACAAAAAACATGTTAGTGCACCAGTCAAAGAAAATTAGCAAACTACATAAATAACATCCTGTAATTTGATTTTGATATTATTTTTTCATTTGATAGATTGCAAATTAACACCAATGAGTTGAATAAAGAACATTATCACATCATTTATTCAGAAAGTATAAATAATGACAAATAAAGATATAATACTATTAAAACAACATTATGATTTGTACATGTTCAAATTGTGCTTTTTCTAGGGTTGTACGGTATACCGGTATTAGTATAGTACCGCGATACTAATGAATCCCTTTCGGTACTATATCGCCTCTGAAACGTATCGGTCCCTCCCCACACCCCCGCCCGCGTCACGTCGAGTCCCTGCTGGTTTTACGAGCGGAGGAGCATGTTCGGCAGCGCACACACACGGAGTACTTACAAGCAGACACAGAAGACAAAAAAGGGAGAATAGGCGCATTTTGGCTTAAAAAGTACAGATAAAGGTGAAGTTATAACACTGAAACACCCTCAGGAAGAGGTGCTTTAAGACATGGCTAGCTAGCTAGTGGCTAACATCCATCCACCATCGTCAGTGTTTTAGCTACTTCTAAATCACTAATCCTCGCCTCCATGGCGACAAATAAAGTAAGTTTCTTACAACTACCATTATCACTGGCGGACAAGGAATAGCTAAACATGCTTCACTACACACCGTAGCTCACCGGCGTCACAATGTAAACAAACGCCATTGGTGGATCTACACCTGACCTCCACTGTAATGATACCAAGTACAGGCACGTATCTAGTTGATACTACTATGATTACGTCTATTTTTTGGCATCACAACATCTTTCGTTTTTTTTTAAGTTCAAATTATGTTTATAAACTAAGTAAATATATCCCTGGACACATGAGGACTTTGAATATGACCAATGTATGATCCTGTAACTACTTGGTATCGGATTGATACCCAAATTTGTGGTATCATCCAAAACTAATGTAAAGTATCAAAGAAGAGAAGAATAAGTGATTATTACATTTTAACAGAAGTGTAGATAGAAAATGTTAAAAGAGAAAATAAGCAGATATTAAAAGTAAATGAACAAGTGGAATAATAATTCATTTTCTACCACTTGTCCTTAATAATGTTGACAAAATAATAGGTAGATAAATGACACAATATGTCACTGCATATGTCAGCAGCCAAATTAGGAGCCTTTGTTGGCTAACTTACGCCTAACAGACAAGTTGTCTAGTATATTCACTATTTTATTTAAGGACTACATTGCCATAAGAAACATATGTTTAATGTACCCTAAGATTTTTTGTTAAAATAAAGCCAATATTACAATTTTTTTGTGGTCCCCTTTATTTAGAAAAGTACCGAAAAGTATCGAAATAATTTTGGTACTGGTACCAAGATATTGGTATCGGGACAACACTCGCTTGTTCTATTTTTAAACAAAAAAAAAAACTAAACTGAAGTTGTCTTTATTTTTAAGTTATCGTGCCATGAGTTTACCAGTCCGGCCCACTCGGGAGTAGATTTTTCTCCACGTGGCCCCCCCCATTTAATGACTGACACCCCTGGTTTAAACGATTTCTACATTCAAACCATTCCAACATTCAGACTATTCTTACATTCTGTCAGCATTTCGCTTCAACTTCAGCATTGGAGCATTCACACGTCTTCTAGTCGTTAATACAATAATAATCATTGATACCGATTACTGCAGCTACCCGTTGAGGCAGCAATAGTCCACAATAGCTTGCACCTCTTGCTGGTTGCCGTCACAGACCGTAGTGCAATTTCATAGGTTTACATTTCTTTAGCACCATGCAAGTCATTAAAATTCCATGTGATGGTCAGAAAACAAGGACGGGCCACGGAGCACCTCCCTCTAAGAATGCTCAGAAACGTAGTCTCACCCAGGCTTTAATGCGGAGTGATCATCGCTCTTAAAAAGCCACTAGCATGTTCTCTCCCTCCTCCTCTTTCCAGCTCCTCCGCCATCCATCGTTCCCGCCACACATCCTGGAGTCATCAGCGCCCTCTCATCTTTCCTCCGCCACACTGTCCGGCTATGATAAATCTCAGCGATATCTTCCCCACGGGCTTTTTTTTTTTTTTTTTTAAATCAATTTTTTTTTTTGCGTATCACATCGGTGGAAAATGGTAAATTATGGGCTTTTATTAAAAAAAAATAATGCCAGGAGATGGAGCGAGGGGGGCGTGGTCAGCATGAATAAATGATGAAAATGGCCTTGGTCTCATCAAAGAGGAGTGACATCACTCATATTAAATGGACATCTGCACCAATCTAATGTTCTCTCGCTTCTCCATGTGTGTTTAATTACTACTTCTAATGGGATGTGTCCATATGGGCCGACCTCTCACAATGCAAGCTCAATGGCCGGGTCACGATCTACTTCTCTACGCACTTATCCGAGTATGGAACGTTGCAAAGACACAGTTGGATTGCCGGTTGTCTTTAATCACCTCCCGAATGAGGCCCGGTTATTGAAAGATAAAAATCACAGCATTAAAACAGTGCAAATTAGCTCTCTACGTTATGCTGATTTAGTGCACAATTTCTATAATGTGCAACCAGCTAAAAGCCTAATAAACACGGATTAAATATCCCCATCTTTAACTTGGGTGTCCCCCAGCATGTTTTGGAATGAAAGGTGAAATAAAAATAGCACTGCCGTGACGGCGGGGACAGCGTATTTTGCGCGAGCAATTACATTTCCCACCATAACGGATGCAAATGTGAGGAGTTACTGCCTCTCAGGAAGCCGTCCGAGCTCCGTTTTGACAGTAAACAAGCTAATAGGCAAATGGCATGACTATTAAATGAGTTAAACCCGATC
Source organism: Entelurus aequoreus (assembly GCF_033978785.1). Taxonomy (NCBI): domain Eukaryota; kingdom Metazoa; phylum Chordata; class Actinopteri; order Syngnathiformes; family Syngnathidae; genus Entelurus; species Entelurus aequoreus. Next base: position 17,593,766 of record NC_084740.1, on the reverse strand, counting down.
GATGTCAACGCCGGAGCAGAGGTATATAAATTTGTTACAAATGAGTCACCGACTGACACCAATAAAACAAGTCATCTGTTAGCATCTGTCTGCAGACACCAGGCACTGGTGTATGTGTCCCTGGGTGTGTGTGTGCTTGTATTTCTACCCTTCTTGAGACACCAACAAGGAAAAGTAGCTTCCATGTGAGCAAGTTAGGACCGAATGTATGGTCCCAATACGGAAAACCATTGCATCTAATAGAGAGCCAAATACTAGAGTCCGTGAACATTGCTCCAAAGTCAGGATTTTTTTTAATGTTGATTGAAAGGCTTACTGAAATGAATTTTTTTTTATTTAAACGGGGATAGCAGATCCATTCTATGTGTCATACTTGATCATTTCGCGATATTGCCATATTTTTGCTGAAAGGATTTAGTAGAGAACATCGACGATAAAGTTCGCAACTTTTGATCGCTGATAAAAAAAAGCCTTGCCTGTACCGGAAGTAGCGTGACGTCACAGGCTGAAGGGTTCCTCACATTTCCCCATTGTTTACAAGGCAGCGAGAGCGATTCGGACCGAGAAAGCGTCGATTACCCCGTTAATTTGAGCGAGGATGAAAGATTTGTGGATGAGGAACATGAGAGTGAAGGACTAGAGTGCAGTGCAGGACGTATCTTTTTTCGCTTTGACCGTAACTTAGGTACAAGGGTTCATTGGATTCCACACTTTCTCCTTTTTCTATTGTGGATCACGGATTTGTATTTTAAACCACCTCGGATACTATATCCTCTTGAAAATGAGAGTCGAGAACGCGAAATGGACATTCACAGTGACTTTTATCTCCACGACAATACATCGGCGAAGCTCTTTAGCTACGGAGCTAACGTGATAGCATCTTGCTTAAATGCAGATGGAAACAAAAGTAATATGTTAGGATCCGCTACTCGGATCACAGTTTGTTTACTTTTTAGTGTCACATGTGTTTTCAGCACCTTGTGTTTGTTTCTGTTGCCATGACGGCAGATTGTGCTCAGCTGCCTCTGGTTAGTGTTCGAGACGCTCACCTGTTGTCCGGGCAACAATCAGAGGGCTATTTAGTCTTTGCCCTGGCCTCACTCGGCCTGGCTTGCTAATTTGCTTATATGCAACAGTTAACAACAACTTCGATTCCCGCTAGCCTTCACGCTATGCCATTTTTGCTTACTAGCTTCCACGCTAGTCCCTTTGTTTTTGTGCTATGAGCACGTTTTTGTTGTTCCTATCTGATTTATTTGCTTAAATAAATACTTGTCCTACCTGCACGCTGTGTCCGAAGCCGTCTGCATCCCTGGGAGAACGACCGCGCACCACGATGCGCCCCGGTCGTTACAAAATAAACCCCTGACTGGAAGGATAGACAGAAAATCAACAATATTATTAAACCATGGACCTGTAAATACACGGTTAATGCTTTCCAGCTTGGCGAAGATTAAAAATGCTGTTGCTAACGACGCCATTGAAGCTAACTTAGCAACGGGACCTCACAGAGCTACAATAAAAACATTAGCGCTCCACCTACGCCAGCCAGCCCTCATCTGCTCATCAACACCCGTGCTCACCTGCGTTCCAGCGATCGACGGAAGGACGAAGGACTTCACCCGATTATCCTTGCGGTCGGCGGCTAGCGTCGGATAGCGCGTCTGCTATCCAAGTCAAAGTCCTCCTGGTTGTGTTGCAACAGCCAGCCGCTAATACACCGATCCCACCTACAGCTTTCTTCTTTGCAGTCTTCATTGTTCATTAAACAAATTGCAAAAGATTCACCAACACAGATTTCCAGAATACTGTGGAATTTTGAGATGAAAACAGAGCTTTTTTGTATTGGATTCAATGGTGTCCGAATACTTCCGTTTCAACCATTGACGTCACGCGCATACGTCATCATACATAGACGTTTTCAACCGGAAGTTTAGCGGGAAATTAAAAATTGCACTTTATAAGTTAACCCGGCCGTGTTGGCATGTGTTGCAATGTTAAGATTTCATCATTGATATATAAACTATCAGACTGCGTGGTCGGTAGTAGTGGGTTTCAGTAGGCCTTTAATGTGCATGCAAAAGTAAACATTGACAGGTGCAAAGGCAGCAACGTATGATAAAACAAGATGGCAGCTAAAGAAGGACTTCCCTGTTCATCCCCGAAAAAACCCACCAGGTGAACAGCCGATTTTACGACTTCCGGTGCTGACGTAAGACAACCCGCGTCCCATATGTGACCATAGGATGAACAAATACACTACGGTGCTAAGACTATAGTGGTCATTAACAGTTAGCTTCTACAGCTGGGTTGCCCAAAGTGCGGCACAGGGGCCATCTGTGGTCCGTGACTCGTTTGTCATCGGCCTGAAGCACATTACAAAAAACTAAAAAATAGAGACCTCATTTGCACCCCTGGTGGGGAAATCTATCAAAATTGGAGTGGTCCCAAAAAGGGGGGATTTTTCAAATTGACTGTGTGTCGGTTTTAAAAGTGCTTCCCCTCTGGTCAACATATGAAATAACAAGTGTGTGTAAGAAATTGAGATGTGCCCCCTTTGGCCAAAATGTATTTAAAAAAAATTTAATAAATATGTACATAGAGACATACTGTAATAACTTGAAGTAGCCCTTTGAGACACTTGTGATTTAGGGCTATATAACATTGATTGATTGATTGATTGATTAAATAAGATTAAAACAATTACAAACAAAAATTCCAAAAAAAATAAATTACTAAAGGCAGTCTTTTTCTCACAATGTGTCGACATTTTTCTTCAAAAATTGGGAATATTCTTTATGTTTTTGTAATATTGCAATATTTTCTCATAAAAGGTTTACTTTATGTAAAATTATTACTTTTCAATGCAAAATTCTGACTTTTATCACAATATTGCCAAATTAAATGTTTTTCTTGTAAAATACTGACATTTCTTTAGTAAAATTATGACTTTTGTCATCATTTTCCCCAAGTAAACTTCAGATTATTGTTATAATATTGCCAAAATTGCAAGGTTTTCTTATAAAATTGTGACTTGTCGAGTAAAATTACGACTCTTTTCATAAATTTGCCAACATTGTAAGGTTTTCTTATAAAATTTTGACTTTTATAGAGTAAAATGACTCTTTTCATAAATTTGCCAAAATTGTAAAGGTATACTTATAAAATTGTAACTTGTCGGGTAAAAATACGACTCTCTTCATGAATTTGCCAATATTTTAAGCTTTTTCTTGTAAAATGTCGACTGTCATTGAGAAAAATTCCAACTTGTATCATAATATTGCACAAATGTTCAGTTTCATCTTGTAAACTTTTGACTTGCGTTGAGTAAAATGACGACATTTATTATAATATTGCCAAAATTCTAAATTATGCTCGTGAAATTGTGAACTTTTTCTTGTGAAATTCCAACTCATTTTTCACAAGATTTTTTATATTTTCATAGTAGGTATATATTATCAACGTTGTAAATACACATCTTTATATATCTAGAAAGGGTGGTCCTAAAGAGGGAGGCTTTTTTCGGAGGTCTCAAGAAGGTAACAAATACAAGAATGTGTGTGGGTGTGTGTGTGTGTGTGTGTGTGTGTGTGTGTGTGTGTGTGTGTGTGTGTGTGTGTGTGTGTGTGTGTGTGTGTGTGTGTGTGTGTGTGAGGGTGGGAAATGGGGATTAAGGGAGGGCAGGCGGAGGTATAGATGAAGCCGTCACTTCCCTATGTGAGAGTGCGGGGCTGTGAGAGATGAGAGAATGATCTCCCACGCAGGCTGCAGGAATGCTTACACTATCACTTTCTGTGCTACAGGAATTAGAAAAAAAAATAAAAAATGTCACAGAGCTAGGAGCAGATCAATGTCCACAACACAAACACATCTATTGACCCACAAGTTGGCTGATGATGAAATTCTGACTTTTTCACTTTTATGTTTTAGTCTATGTGGACTGTGAGCATATACGACACACACGGTGCTCACCTGTGACAATTAAAATGTGATCAACCAAGGCTGTAAATCGTCTTTGACATGTCCTTTAATCTACGAAGTGAAATTAAACAGTCTGTATCGGAACATTACTCCAGAACTAGTGTACCAAAATGTATTTTGATACTTTTGGGTACTTTTCGATACTTATTTTAACAAAAAATCTTAGGGTACATTAAACATATGTTTCTTATTGTAATATAGTCCTTAAATAAAATAGTGAACATACTAGACAACTTGTCTTTTAGTAGTAAGTAAACAAACAAAGACTCCTAATTAGTCTGCTGACATATGCAGTAACATATTGTGTCATTTATCTACCTATTATTTTGTCTACATTATTAAGGACAAGTGGTAGAAAATGAATGATTAATCTACACTACCGTTCAAAAGTTTGGGGTCACCCAAACAATTTTGTGGAATAGCCTTCATTTCTAAGAACAAGAATAGACTGTCGAGTTTCAGATGAAAGTTCTCTTTTTCTGGCCATTTTGAGCGTTTAATTGACCCCACAAATGTGATGCTCCAGAAACTCAATCTGCTCAAAGGAAGGTCAGTTTTGTAGCTTCTGTAACGAGCTAAACTGTTTTCAGATGTGTGAACATGATTGCACAAGGGTTTTCTAATCATCAATTAGCCTTCTGAGCCAATGAGCAAACACATTGTACCATTAGAACACTGGAGTGATAGTTGCTGGAAATGGGCCTCTATACACCTATGTAGATGTTGCACCAAAAACCAGACATTTGCAGCTAGAATAGTCATTTACCACATTAGCAATGTATAGAGTGTATGTCTTTAAAGTCAAGACTAGTTTAAAGTTATCTTCATAGTACAGTGCTTTTCCTTCAAAAATAAGGACATTTCAATGTGACCCCAAACTTTTGAACGGTAGTGTACTTGTTCATTTACTGTTAATATCTGCTTATTTTCTCTAACATGTTCTATCTACACCTTTGTTAAAATGTAATAATCACTTATTTTTCTCTTGTTTGATACTTTACATTAGTTTTGGATGATACCACACATTTAGGTATCAATCTGATACCAAGTAGTTACAGGATCATACATTGGTCATATTCAAAGTCCTCATGTGTCCAGGTACATATTTCCTGAGGTTATAAACATGTGCATTTTTAAAAAATGAACAATGATTTTATGATGCTAAAAAATATCGATGTAACCATAGTAGTATTGACTAGATACGCTCCTGTACTTGGTATCGCAGCTCGGTGAGATACGGTGTGTAGTGAAGCATATTTAGCTATTCCTCATCCTGCAGGGATGATACTTGTAAGAAACTTACTTTATTTGTCACCATGGAGACAAGGATTAGTGATTTAGAAGTAGCTAAAACACTGCAGACTGTGGATGGACATTAGCCGCTAGCTAGCTAGCTAGCCATGTCTTAAAGCACCTCTTCCTGTTTCAGTGTATAATTTCACCTTTCGCTTTAGTTTTTAAGCCAAAACGCGTCCGTTCTCCCTTTTCTGTCTACACACTGTGTCTGCTTGTAAGTACTCTGTGTGTGTGCGCTGCCGAACATGCTCCTCTGCTCGTAAAACCAGCAATGTCACGACGTGACGGCGGACTGGTACTTTTTCGAGGCGGTACAGTACCAAATATGATTAATTTGTATCGCAGTACTTCACTAATACCGGTATACCGTGTAATCATATCCAGAACATTAATAAACCATACTTAAAAGAAAAATAAATAAGGTATAAGAGAAAAAGTTGAATCTTACTGAAATTAACATGATAAATTTAGACAAACTTTATTGATCCACAAGGGAAATTAATAATAAATAAGCTTAACATAAATGTTGAAATTAACGTTCTTATTCAGATAACCGCTAAGTCAAAAAGAAAACTGGTGTTAGTTAAAGTTAAAGTTAAAGTACCAATGATTGTCACACACACACTAGGTGTGGTGAAATTTGTCCTCTGCATTTGACCCATCCCCTTGTTCACCCCCTGGGAGGTGAGGGGAGCAGTGGGCAGCAGCAGTGCCGTGCCCGGGAATCATTTTTGGTGATTTAACCCCCAATTCCAACCCTTGATGCTGAGTGCCAAGCAGGGAGGTAATGGCTCCCATTTTTATAGTCTTTGGTATGACTCGGCCGGGGTTTGAACTCACGACCTACCGATCTCAGGGCGGACACTCTAACCACTAGGCCACTGAGTTAGGTAGTTATTCTCGGTCAAAAAATGTGATATTTTCTAAATTTGTCAACACAGACATAATAGGCATAATGTCACTTAAGTTTTGTTTACAAATCTACACACACACACAACGGTCATCAACACCGCACATTTCTGGCCTTCACGGTAAAACTGCTGTGCACTACATCCTTCATCCTACCACACTAACAAAATAACATACATACTGAATTTACGGTATTAATTTTGCACTTGAAGAAACATTACCTTAAGGCAATTTGCAGTGATGGCATGTTGCAATACTAGAACATTTTCACTTGCAATTACTTTATTGCTTTAAAATGGCACTGTTGAGGAAGTTTAAACTTTTTCAAAAGAAAAACAGTCAAAAGAAAAACAATGTGTATTTTGTAACATATGTAAGAAGTGTGCAATATTTAAGTGCAGATTGAATTTAATCGAATTCTGATAAATTGACTTTGAAAATTGATTTGGGAAATTGGCCATGATAACCAGATCTACGCCTGTCATTTTTAAAATGATATTCATAAAATGGCAGAAGCTTTATCTACCTCGGCACGCACTTAAAAATGTTGCTTACGCTACTTACTTTTTAATGTGAAACTGTGTTATATTTGCTGTGATCTTTACAATGAACTCATCAGCGTTATTATTGCTGGCTAAGCAGTTTGCTTCTTACCGCTATTAGAACATTAGTTCTGTTGCTGTCATTTTTGGGCAGTGTAAATTAAGCATCCTCTTTGTTGACATGTCTACTGTATTTTCTGGACCATAGGGCGCACCGGATTATAAGGCACACTGCCGACGAATGGTCTATTTATGATCTGTTTTCATATATTAGGCGCACCGGATTATAGGCCGCATTAAAGGAGTCATATTATCATTTTATTTTTTTTCTAAGTATAAAATACTTCCTTGTGGTCTACATAACATGTAATGGTGGTTCTTTGGTCAAAATGTTGCATAGATGATGTTTTACAGATCATCTTCAAGCCGCTTTCTGACAGTCGCTTCAGGATGCGCCGTTTTGTGGGCGGTCTTATTTATGTGGCTCACCTTCGGCAGTGTCTTCTCCCCGTCATCTTTGTTGTAGCGGTGTAGCATGCAAGGACGGGAGTGGAAGAAGTGTCAAAAGATGGAGCTAACTGTTTTAATGACATTCAGACTTTACTTCCATCAATAACGGAGCAGCATCTCCTCATCCGGAAACAACAACACCGAAAATGTGTCCCGTGAAAAACCGTCCGACCGGAACTCTAATAACTAAAGTTCCCTGGGTGAATAATGTAAACTCACTATACCGGTATGTTTTAGCGCTTTCATGGCGAGTTTACTTACAGATGTAAGAACTTTACACTACTTTGTATTAGAAATGGCAACCGTGGAGGATGAATGTCACATAAGATAGAGGAAAAAGAAGAAGCTTATCGACTACAAAGGCGGATACACGCAATTTTTCAGGATTTATGCAGATCCCAAATACAGATCAGCAGGTACCAGAAGGTAAAAAAGTTGCTTTAGCATAATATTGCGAAACAAAACACCAGATAATGTCTTACCTTATACACACACCATAATAATACTCCTGTTTAATGCGCCGACAATTCACCAAACGGTGCGGCTTCATAGCTTACCAAAGTCGTACTAAAATATTTTGATAGATTTTTGAGCGCCGTGTGTAATGTTCTATATTTTCAATGGAACATTTAAAATGTTGGTGTTGTTTACTTGAGACATATTGCCATCATAGTGCAGCCTACACTTATCTCTTATGTTTGACTGTCATCTACTGGTCACATTTATCATTACACCATGTACCAAATAATATAGCTTCGAGGTGGGTAAACTCAACCAAACGTATTCCTTACTTTAGGCGCACCGGGTAAATAAGGCGCACTGTTGAGTTTTGAGAAGAAAAAAAATATTTAAGAGACAACATTTTAGTCTAGCAAAAGCTCTCTAATAATCCTTCCTTTTTGCATTTAGACAACTCAACATCATTTGCTCGTTCACTACTTTATATTAGAAATGGCAACAGTGGAGGATGAATGTCCCATAACAACAAGATAGAGGAAAAGAAGAAGCTTATCGACTACGGTGTCGTCACAAACTACAAAGGCGGACGTGCGCAATTTTTCAGGATCTATGCAGATCCCAAATACAGATCAGCAGGTACCAGAAGGTAATAAAAGTTGCTTTTGCATAATATTGCGAAACAAAACGGCAGATATTATGTCTTACCTTATACACACACCATAATAATACTCCTATGTTTAATGCGCCGACAATCCATCAAGCGGTGTGGCTTCATACCTTACCAAAGTCGTACTAAAACATTTGGTAGATTTCTGAGCGCCGTGTGTAATGTTCTATATTTTCAATGGAACATTTAAAATGTTGGTGTTTACTTGAGACATATTGCCACCATAGTGCAGCCTACACTTATCTTTTATGTTTGACTGCCATCTACTGGTCACACTTATCATTACACCATGTACTAAATGAAATAGCTTCGAGGTGGGTAAGCTCAACCAAACGTATTCCTTACATTAGGCGCACCGGGTTATAAGGCGCCCTGAGGGGGAAAAAAAGGAGTTTAAGTGTGCCTTATAGTCCGGAAAACAAGGTACTTCTTTGTGGTGGATTTTCTAAAACGCTCTCTAATAATCCTTCCTTTTTGCACTTAAAGAATTCAACATCATTTGTTCGTTCACTGCAAAACATAAAAGATCATCAACATCTAACTGTTCTTTCTCTGTAATAATGCACCCTCTAAGTCAGGCCTGGGCAATTACTTTGACTAGGGGGGCCAATTATAGAGAATTAAATGTGTCTGGGGGCCGGTATATCTATTTTTAGGGACACTAATACAAAACCTCACAATAATGTCTGATTGAATGCTAAAAACGTTATGACAGACCGCCTTAAAAACGGAATGGAATTTTTTTTTTTTTTACTGATTAAGACACCAGAATTTACATGTAAATAAAGAATGTGATTTACAATATTAACTATGAACAATAAAACACTGAATATTGACAACATATGAACGTCACCTCCCCTCTCCATCCACATATTTTCCAATCAAGCGAAACGCAACAAACACAGCAAAATATGAACGCGAAGGGTAAAAAAAAAAAAAAAACACCTACAATCTGATATATCTGATACATCACTAAGCTTTAGAACTTTGTTGTAAAAATCTCCTTCCGCATCTGTCCCTGACACCCACATTTAAGGCTCTGGAAATACTCTGTGGAAACGCTCCCCACCCACACTGCTTGGTGCCTCGTCTGAGCTGCTGTGACTTAGATTACCATAGTAACTAATTAGATGACCATAGTAACTAGTATATCATGCAAAATCACAGATTCCAACCATTGAAAGACTTAAAGGCCTACTGAAACCCACTACTACCGACCACGCAGTCTGAGTTTATATATCAATGATGAAATCTTAACATTGCAACACATGCCAATACGGCCGGGTTAACTTATAAAGTGCAATTTTAAATTTCCCGCGAAACTTCCGGTTGAAAACGTCTGTGTATGATGACGTTTGCGCGTGACGTCGACCGCATCGATGATCGGGTGGAGTCCTTCGTCGCACCGTCGATCACTGGAACCCAGGTGAGCACGGGTGTTGATGAGCAGATGAGGGCTGGCGTAGGTGGAGCGCTAATGTTTTTATCGTAGCTCTGACGAAGTCCCGTAGCTAAGTTAGCTTCAATGGCGTCGTTAGCAACAGCATTGCTAGGCTTCGACAGGCGGCACAGCATTAACCGTGTGGTTACAGGTCCAGTGTTTGGTTTGGTGTCTCCTGATAGTAGTATGGTAGATTTTCTGTCTATCCTTCCAGTCAGGGGCTTATTTCTTTTGTTTCTCTCTGCATTTAAGCCAGATGTTATCACGTTAGCTCCGTAGCTAAAGTGCTTCGCCGATGTATTGTCGTGGAGATAAAAGTCACTGTGAATGTTCATTTCGCGTTCTCGACTCTCATGACGGCGTGGCGAAGTTGGTAGAGTGGCCGTGCCAGCAATCGGAGGGTTGCTGGTTACTGGGGTTCAATCCCCACCTTCTACCATCCTAGTCACGTCCGTTGTGTCCTTGGGCAAGACACTTCACCTTTGCTCTTGATGGCTGCTGGTTAGCGGCTTGCATGGCAGCTCCCGCAATCAGTGTGTGAATGTGCGTGTGAATGGGTGAATGTGGAAATACTGTCAAAGCGCTTTGAGTACCTTGAAGGTAGAAAAGCGCTATACAAGTATAACCCATTTATCATTGATCATTTTCAAGAGGGTATAGTATCCGAGGTGGTTTAAAATACAAATCTGTGATCCACAATAGAAAAAAGAGAAAGTGTGGAATCCAATGAGCCCTTTTACCTAAGTTACGGTCAGAGCGAAAAAAGATACGTCCTTCACTCTCATGTTCCTCATCCACGAATCTTTCATCCTCGCTCAAATTAATGGGGTAATCGTCGCTTTCTCGTCCGAATCGCTCTCGCTGCTGGTGTAAACAATGGGGAAATGTGAGTAGCCTTTCAACCTGTGACGTCACGCTACTTCCGGTACAGGCAAGGCTTTTTTTTATCAGCGACCAAAAGTTGCGAACTTTATCGTCGATGTTCTCTACTAAATCCATTCAGCAAAAATATGGCAATATCGCGAAATGATCAAGTATGACACACAGAATGGATCTGCTATCCCCGTTTGAATAAAAAAAATTGTTTCAGTAGGCCTTTAGTATAGTTGAAGACTTACGATCATTAGAAAACATCACTGCACATCATAATGGCAGCTACACTTTCCATCTTAAAGATCTATTTAGGAATGTCGGGCGGGCCAGATTGAAAAGCTTAACCCCTGGGACTTAATATGCCCAGGTCTGCTGCAAGTGTCCATTTTTGTGCCATTTCACTGTTTTTTGTTTATTTCGTTCTCCATCCCCAATCATGAAATGTCCAAATGTCATCGTGTTGATCTTTTCAAAAAGGCAGCTATAGTGCAGACACCAGTAGGATACTACCTAGTTTGGAGCAACTCTGCCTCGACACGGTGCACAACCAGCTATCGCAGGCTGGGGGGAAGAAAAAAAAACCCGATGTGTTCAGACTGTCAGATCTATTGATTTACGATCGGCAGGGCCAGGGAAGGACCAGAGCAGGGCATGTAGAGCCGTGTGGAGGTAATAGTTTACAGCAGGCTTGTGTCCACTGAGGCTCCCAATACAAATACATGGACTCCAAGGGAGATGAGCAGGGAATTTGACATTGAGACGAGCAAAGTTGAATTCCTGGTGGTGTTGGTTTGTTTGTGTGCCGCCTTCAATAGTAGAGTCATGAAATAAGCATGAAGCTTGTTTGAACCCAACCCCTCTCCTTATAGGCCGGTGGCCTAGCGAGGTCCTTTGACACTGTACACCACGTGGCATCCCACTCGCCTGCATCCTTCATCCACGGGGCAAAAAGACGGTAAAGCTGTACAATGCACGAGGGAAAATCTGCACTGATTATATTTGAAAAACAATTGTGTCCCGCATGGAAATGGATTTACAGGCTGTCAGAAGAACAAGTGGCACAATAACTCCTCAATAACTCCTCACCATAAAACACGGCTATTCCACTCAATTGTTCCAGAGGGGACCATATTTTCACAGAGCTAATGACTGAAGGTCAGACTTGTTCCTTCTTATCTTGATATGTCAATCAGTGCAAGGCTCACAACACGAAAAAGGTAATAGTCATTAATTTATATATTAAAACAGGTAAGATTCTCTATGAACCCTTCTGTCCGGGGACCGGTAAAAGTCATACTTAATATTAGAAATGGCAACAGCGGAGGATGAATGTCACATAACAAGAAGATAGAGAAAAAGAAGGCGGCGTCACGGACTACAAAGGCGGACTCACGCAATTTTTCAGGATTTATGCAGATCTAAATACAGATCAGCAGGTACCAGAAGGTAAGAAAAGTTGCTTTTTCATAATATTGTGAAACAAAACACAAAATATGCCTTACCTTATACACACACCATAATAACACAATGTTTAATGCGCCGACAATCCATCAAGCGGTGTGGCTTCATAGCTTACCAAAGTCGTACTAAAAACATTGTGATAGATTTTTGAGCGCCGTGTATAACGTTCTATGTTTTCAATGGAACATTTAAAATGGTGTTGTCCACTTGAGATGTATTGCCATCATAGTGCAGCCTACACGTATCTCATATGTTTGACTGCCATCTACTGGTCACACTTCTCATTACACCATGTACCAAATAAAATAGCTTCGAGGTGGGTAAGCTCATTAAAACAGGTAAGATTCTCTATAAGCCATCTGTCCCGGGACCGGTACAAGTCTGACGTATTTGCTACCAAGTCAAACAGAAATATAACTATTTATACAGGACTGTCTCAGAAAATTAGAATATTGTGATAAAGTCCTTTATTTTCTGTAATGCAATTAAAAAAATAAAAATGTCATACATTCTGGATTCATTACACATCAACTGAAATATTGCAAGCCTTTTATTATTTTAATATTGCTGATTATGGCATACAGCTTAAGAAAACTTAAAAATTGCATCTCAAAAAATTTGAATATTTTCTCAGACCAAGTAAAAAATGTTTGATAAATCTTTTGATTTTATTTGGTCTGAGGAAATATTCTATTTTTTTGAGATACGATTTTTGAGCTTTCTTAAGCTGTATGCCATAATCAGCAATATTAAAATAATAAAAGGCTTGCAATATTTCAGTTGATGTGTAATGAATCCAGAATGTATGACATTTGTTTTTTTTAATTGCATTACAGAAAATAAAGAACTTTATCACAATATTCTATTTTTCTGAGACAGTCCTGTAGATGACCGCAGTATTGCCAACTTAACTTTCCCCTGTTCCACTAGACCAGGGGTCTCCAACTTGCTTTCATTGAGGGCCACATTGCAGTCATGGTTGCCCTCAGAGGGCCGTTTGTAACAGTGACTAATACGGATATTAATGTAGAGTAGCGTTGTCCCGGTACCAATACTTTCACAAAATGTATTCCGATACTTTTCGGTACTTTTTGATACTTTTCTAAATCAAGGGGACCACAAAAATGTCATTATTGGCTTTATTTTAACAAAAAATCTTAGGCTACAATAAACATGTTTATTATTGCAATTTAGTCCTTAAATAAAATAGTGAACATAATAGACAGCTTGTCTTTTAGTAGTAAGTAAACAATGGCTCCTAATTAGTCTGCTGACATACGCAGTAACATATTGTGTCATTTATTATTCTATTATTTTGTCTACATTATTAAGGACAAGTGGTACAAAATGAATTATTAATCTACTTGTTCATTTACTGTTAATATCTGCTTACTTTCTCTTTTAACATGTTCTATCTACACTTCTGTTAAAATGTAATAATCACTATTTCTTCTGTTTGATACTTTACATTAGTTTTGGATGATACCACACATTTAGGTATCAATCCGATACCAAGTAGTTACAGGATCATACATTGGTCCTATTCAAAGTTCTCATGTGTCCAGGGACATATTTCCTGAGTTTATAAACATAATATACATTTAAAAAAAGTATATATATATTTTGTGATGCTGAAAAGTATCAATGTAATCATCATATCGACTACATACGCTCCTGTACTTGGTATCATTACAGTGGATGTCAGGTGTAGATCCACCCATGGCGTTTGTTTACATTGTGACGCCGGTGAGCTATGGTGTGTAGTGAAGCATGTTTAGCTATTCCTCGTCCTGCAGTGATAATGACACTTGTAAGAAACTTACTTTATTTGTCACCATGGAGGCGAGGATTAGTTATTTAGAAGTAGCTAAAACACTGCAGACTGTGGCTCGACTTTAGCCGTTAGTTAGTTAGCCATGTCCTAAAGCCACTATGGACTGGACTCTCACACTATTATGTTAGATCCACTATGGACTGGACTCTCACAATATTAGGTTAGATCCACTATGGACCGGACTCTCACTATTATGTTAGATCCACTATGACTGGACTCTCACACTATTATGTTAGATCCACTATGGACTGGACTCTCACACTATTATGTTAGATCCACTATGGACTGGACTCTCACAATATTATGTTAGATCCACTATGGACTGGACTCTCACAATATTATGTTAGATCCACTATGGACTGGACTCTCACACTATTATGTTAGATCCACTATGGACTGGACTCTCACACTATTATGTTAGATCCACTATAGACTGGACTCACATTATGTTAAATCCACTATGGACTGGACTCTCACAATATCATGTTAGATCCACTATGGACTGGACTCTCACACTATTATGTTAGATCTACTATGGACTGGACTCTCACACTATTATGCTAGATCCACTATGGACTGGACTCTCACTATTATGTTAGATCCACTATGGACTGGACTCTCACAATATTATGTTAGATCTACTATGGACTGGACTCTCATAATATTATGTTAGATCCACTATGGACTGGACTCTCACAATATTATGTTAGATCCACTATGGACTGGACTCTCACACTATTATGTTAGATCCACTATGGACTGGACTCTCACAATATTATGCTAGATCAACTCGACGTCCATTGCACCGGTCGCCCAGGGGAGGGTCCCCACATCTGCGGTCCCCTCCAAGGTTTCTCATTGTAATCCCATTGGGTTGAGTTTTTTCCTGCCCTTATGTGAAGTGAAGTGAATTACGTATATTTATATAGCGTTTTTCTCTAGTGACACAGTGAACCCAATATCTAAGTTACATTTAAACCACTGGGAGCAGGTGGGTAAAGTGTCTTGCCCAAGGACACAACGGCAGTGACTAAGATGGCGGAAGCGGGAATTAAACCTGGAATCCTCAAGTTGCTGGCACGGCCACTCTACCAACTGAGCTATTCCGCCCAAATGTGGGATCTGAGCCGAGGATGTCGTTGTGGCTTGTGCAGCCCTTTGAGACACTCGTGATTTAGGGCTGTATAAGTAAACATTGATTGATTGATTGATTGGTTGAATGAAATTCAGGAGTACGATTACTAATTCCGGGTTAATATTGGAGTGGGCCCAGGGCTCCTCTATAGTGGATAAATTGGGTCTCGAGGTCAAAAAGGTTAAGAACCCCTGCTATATACGATGACCCTGCAGATGGAAATTAGCCTTTGGCTACAATCTGGCACATTAACATTGCATATGTCCATTAATGTGCATTGTCCCATGTACTATAACAAAGGAGTTGTAATATACATATATTAACAAGCTTGTTGTGTCTGTGGTAGCAAATGTGTGATGGACCGGTGGTTGGGGCATTTACAGGCTCTAGAGCAGTGGTCCCCAAGCACCGGGCCGCGGGCCGGTACCGGTCCGTGGATCAATTGGTACCGGGCCGCACAAGAAAAAAACAAAACAATTGTTTTAGTTTTTGTTTTTGATGTTTTTAAAAAAAAAATTAAATCAACATAAAAAACAAGATACACTTACAATTAGTGCACCAACCCAAAAAACCTCCCTCCACTCATTCACACTCAATCACACAAAAGGGTTGTTTCTTTGTGTTATTAATATTTCTGGTTCCTACATTATATATCAATATAGATTAAGTTAAAGTGCCAACGATTGTCACCCACACACTAGGTGTGGCGAAATTACTCTCTGCATTTGACCCATCACCCTTGATCAGGTGAGGGGAGCAGTGAGCAGCAGCCGTGCCCAGGAGTCAGTTTTGGTGATTCAATACAGTCGGCAGGGATACAGACCGTAAGTTAAGTTAAGTTAAAGTACCAATGATTGTCACACACACACTAGGTGTGGTGAAATGTGTCCTCTGCATTTGACCCATCCCCTTGGGGAGCAGTGGGCAGCAGCGGCGCCGCGCCCGGGAATCATTTTGGTGATTTAACCCACAATTCCAACCCTTGATGCTGAGTGCCAAGCAGGGAGGTAATGGGTCCCATTTTTATAGTCTTTGGTATGACTCGGCATTCACATTAGTGTGAATGTTTATAATATGTGTAATGTGTTTGTCACTATATATATATATATATATACATATATATATATATATATATATATATATATATATATATATATATATATATATATATATATATATACATACATTATATATATATATATATATATATATATATATATATATATATATATATATATATATATATATATATATATATATATATATATATATATATATATATATATATAGTGACAAACACATTACACATATTATAAACATTCACACTAATGACCCTCCCTTATTCTCTGGCGGGTTATAAAGTGTGTTTAATCTGTGTGGGGTGTGGAAAAAAATAATCGACTGATTTTATGACTCTCTCTCCTCTTTCTTTCTGTTCATGCAACACGTTGAGAATACATGAGACTATACCTGAACCGTGACCTTGACCTAAATGCAAATAGGAAAAAAAAACACAATTGCGTATGCAAGCTCAGTGGGGAAGTATTCCAATACGCGCAGGTGGAAGCAGGACTGTTGACATGATGCATGACTTTCCCCCAAAAAACAGCTTCTGTACCAGCGTCCCAGTTTGAGTATTAAAATAACCTAAGGTTTGATCAAATCCCTGCAGAATCCACCGTCCTGCATGAAAGCCAAGATATCACATATAAACACCCAATACACACACATGCGTTATTGACATTTTACTGGCTGCAGAAGTGTGTGCGTGTGTGTATGCATGTCTGTGTGTTTGTGTGCATGTAGGCAACTTTGTCATGTTGTCTCTTAAGTTACAGCCACTTTGTAATTAGGAACGCCGTTTGCAGCTGTGCTAATGAACAACAAACTCTGTCAAGCAGAACAAACAAGCTAAAAACAAAGTTAACGCAGACACAGTCTCGCCAGGAGAGCGGTCCATCTGTTTGCTAAGGGACTCTTGCTATTTTTTTTTTCCACAGTCTTGAAAGAAGACCCGACACACACACACACACACTCTCTTGTATTTGTTACCTTCTTGAGACCTTCGAAAAGTGCCTACCTCTTTAGGACCACCCTTTCTAGATATATAAAGATGTGTATTTAGAACATTATTAATATATACATACTATGCAAATATAAAAAAGGTAAGCTTTCTGTAATTTTTTTTTTTTTTGTAATTGGTTTTCAATCTTATTTACTTCAAGTGATTACAGTGCGTCTCTATATACATATTTATTTTTATTAATTTTGGTCAAAAGGGGCGCATTTAAATTTCTTACACACACTTGTTATTTCATATGTTGGCCAGAGGTGGAGCACTTTTAAAACCGACAGTCAGGTTGAAAAATTCCTCCTTTTTGGGACCACCCTAATTTTGATAGATTTCACCACCAAATGAGATCTGTTTCGTTTTTTGTAATGTGCCGATAACAAAAGGAGTCATGGACCACAGATGGCCCCTGTGCAGCACTTTGGGCAACCCAGCTGTAGAAGCTAACTGTTAATTATAACATGTAAAAGTTTTGAATTTTCCTGAGGAAAGGTTTCCTCCTTAAGGAATCAATAAAGTACTATCTATCTATCTAATGGCCAATACAGTCTTAGTACCGTAGTGTATTTGTTCATTCTATGGTCACACTTCAAAAAGTCAGTGTTCAAAAACAAGAAACAAAATATACAAAAGTTAGGGGCATTTTACTTGAACTAAGCAAAATGATCTGCCAATAGAACAAGAAAATGTGGCTTGTCAAGACTTTCCAAAACAAATAAATTTAGCTAACCTCAATGGACCCAAAAATACCTTAAAATAAGTATTTTCTCACTTATAACAAGTGCACTTTTCTTGATAGAAAAAACAAATATGATACATTTTTTCTCAATATGTTGAAAAATATTCTTAGATTAAGTAAATGCTAGTGCCATT
>NC_084740.1:17520714-17573214 GCF_033978785.1 Entelurus aequoreus | reverse complement strand
AGGCGCATTGACTTTCCGAAGACAGTATATCAATACTGCAATACAAGATGTACCTTGACTATTCTAAATAATATCCAGGTTTCATTTCTACAGTATTGGTCCTTGAGAATACAACATACAAACCATAAAAGCAGTGAAGTTGTCACAATGTTTAAATGGTGAATAAAAACAGAATACAATGATTTGCAAATCCTTTTTAACTTATATTCAATTGAATAGGATGCAAAGACAAGATATTTAACATTTGAACTGGAAAACTGCTTTTATTTGCAAATATTAGCTCATTTGGAATTTGATGCCTGCAACATGTTTCAAAAAAGCTGGCACAGGTGGCAAAAAAGACTGAGAAAGTTGAGGAATGCTCATCAAACACTTATTTGGAACATCCCACAGGTGAACAGGCTAATTGGGAACAGGTGGGTGCCATGATTGGGTATACGAGTAGATTCCATGAAATGCTCAGTCATTCACAAACAAGGATGGGGTGAGGGTCACCACTTTGTCGACAAATGTGTGCAACAGTTTAAGAACAACATTTCTCAACGAGCTATTGCAAGGAATTTAGGGATTTCACCATCTACGGTCCGTAATATCATCAAAAGGTTCAGAGAATCTGGAGAAATCACAGCACGTAATATTGAATGCCCGTGACTTTCGATCCCTCAAGCGGTACTGCCTCAAAAACCAACATCAGTGTGTAAAGGATATCGCCACATGGGCTCAGGAACACTTCAGATAACCCCTGTCATTAACTACAGTTGGTCGCTACATCTGTAAGTGCAAGTTAAAACTCTACTATGCAAAGCCAAAGCCATTTATCAACAACACCCAGAAATGCCGCCGGCTTCGCTGGGCCCTAGCTCATCTAAGATGGACTGATGCAAAGTCGAAAAGTGTTCTGTGGTCTGACGAGTCCACATTTCAAATTGTTTTTGGAACGATAACTAACGATAAAGGTGAAGTTATAACACTGAAACGCCCTCAAGAAGAGGTGCTTTAAAGACATGGCTAGCTAGCTAGCGGCTAACGTCCAGCCGCAGTCTGCAGTGTTTTAGCTTCTCCTAAATCACTAATCCTCGTTTTCATGGCAACAAATAAAGTACGTTTCTTACACGTAACATTATCACTGCAGGACGAAGAATAGCTAAACATGCTTCACTACACACCGTAGCTTACCGGCGTCACCGCTAATGACGCCATTCCTGAATGTAAACAAACACCATTGGTGGCTCTACACCTAACATCCACTGTAATGATACCAAGTGCAGGCGCGTATCTAGTCGATACTATGGTTACATCGATATTTTTTGGCATCAGTGTAGATAGAACATGTTAAAAGAGAAAGTAAGCAGATATTAACAGTAAATGAACAAGTAGATTAATAATTCATTTTCTACCGCTTGTCCTTAATAATGTAGACAAAATAATAGGTAGATAAATGACACAATATGTTACTGCATATGTCAGCAGACTAATTAGGAGCCTTTGTTTGCTTACTTACTAATAAAAGACAAGTTGTCTAGTATGTTCACTATTTTATTTAAGGACAAACTAGCAATAATAAACATATGTTTAATGTACCCTAAGATTTTTTGTTCAAATAAAGCCATCAATGCAATTTTTTGTGGTCCCCTTTATTTAGAAAAGTATCGAAAAGTACCGAAAAATATCAAAATACTTTTGGTACCGGTGCCAAAATATTGGTATCGGGACAACACTAATTGATGGGTTCAAGGGGAAAAGATAAAGTATAATGATTAAATATAGAGCTAAATACTATGCCCTTGCTGTCTGTGTCGTCTCCTCCCTCCTGCACACATACACCACTTGATCTATTTGCTGCTTTTCGAATGTGCTCAGACTCTTCTGACCTCTCCCCGCCCATCTCACCCACACCTCCGGGAGAGTGCCGCTCCCCACTTCCTTTCATCCCCCAAGTGGCGAGGTCCAGTGTGGGGTGTCGCATCAATTACTCGATGGACAAACACATTCACCTCTGCCGGAGCAGAGAGACGGCCGAACCAAACGGAACAAATTGAATCAAGAGGCAAAAATCAGAGCTCTCCAAACCAATATTCTGTCCTCTTTTCTTTCCTCCATCCCCAATTTTCTCCACTTGCACTCTTCCTACCATTCCCTCCTGATCCACCGGCCTCCCTGGAAGTCTCTTTCAGCCCACTGCGTCACAATCATATTAACTCTACACAGAAACAATGGCCTTCTCTTTTTAATCTCCACTTTCATGGAAGGGAAAGCCTCAGGCTTGAGCCGTTTTATCCCGTTACACCTCAGAAAGCGTCGTCACCACTGTGCAGGTCAGCCACAGACTCTCATTGAGCGGGACACTTACCGGTAACTAAATTCAAAAGGTGCACAGCAAATACAAAAGCAGCAAGGTTGAAACAAGGCTACAATAACGATACGACAAAAATCACTCACACAATAGCCTTGATCTCCAGCTGCTGCTGTTGTTGTTGTTGTTGATGCCCACGGCGGTGAGACCTGTTGTCAGGCTCTCCCTCGCTCCTCTGGGGGTGGCTTCAAGAAAGGAAAAGACGAGAATATGACATTTGTTGTGTGACAAAAAGGAGTAGTGTAGTAAGGGAGGACTCACACTATGAACTAGATCCACTATGGACTGGACTCACACACTATTAACTAGATCCACTATGGACTGGAATCTCAAAATATTATCTAGATCCACTATGGACTGGACTCACACACTATTAACTAGATCCACTATGGACTGGACTCTCACACTATGAACTAGATCCACTACGGACTGGACTCTCACACTATTAACTAGATCCACTATGGACTGGACTCTCACACTATTAACTAGATCCACTCCACTATGGACTGGACTCTCACACTATTAACTAGATCCACTATGGACTGGACTCTCACACTATTATCTAGATCCACTATGGACTGGACTCACACACTATTAACTAGATCCACTACGGACTGGACTCTCACACTATGAACTAGATCCACTATGGACTGGACTCACACACTATTAACTAGATCCACTATGGACTGGAATCTCAAAATATTATCTAGATCCAATATGGACTGGACTCACACACTATTAACTAGATCCACTATGGACTGGACTCTCACACTATGAACTAGATCCACTACGGACTGGACTCTCACACTATTAACTAGATCCACTATGG
Organism: Entelurus aequoreus; assembly: GCF_033978785.1. Lineage (NCBI taxonomy): Eukaryota > Metazoa > Chordata > Actinopteri > Syngnathiformes > Syngnathidae > Entelurus > Entelurus aequoreus. The sequence continues at coordinate 17,570,032 of NC_084740.1, read as the reverse complement.
ATTGGATTCTCACACTATTAACTAGATCCACTCCACTATGGACTGGACTCTCACACTATTAACTAGATCCACTATGGACTGGACTCTCACACTATTATCTAGATCCACTATGGACTGGACTCTCACACTATTAACCAGATCCACTATGGACTAGACTCTCACACTATTAACTAGATCCACTATGGACTGGACTCTCACACTATTAACTAGATCCACTATGGACTGGACTCTCACACTATGAACTAGATCCACTACGGACTGAACTCTCACACTATGAACTAGATCCACTATGGACTGGACTCTCACACTATTAACTAGATCCACTATGGACTGGACTCTCACACTATTAACTAGATCCACTATGGACTGGACTCTCACACTATTAACTAGATCCACTATGGACTGGACTCTCACACTATGAACTAGATCCACTACGGACTGGACTCACACACTATTAACTAGATCCACTATGGACTGGACTCTCACACTATGAACTAGATCCACTGCGGACTGGACTCTCACACTATTAACTAGATCCACTATGGACTGGACTCTCACACTATTAACTAGTTCCACTCCACTATGGAATGGACTCTCACACTATTAACTAGATCCACTATGGACTGGACTCTCACACTATTATCTAGATCCACTATGGACTGGACTCTCACACTATTAACTAGATCCACTATGGACTAGACTCTCAAACTATTAACTAGATCCACTATGGACTGGACTCTCACACTATTAACTAGATCCACTATGGACTGGACTCTCACACTATGAACTAGATCCACTACGGACTGAACTCTCACACTATTAACTAGATCCACTATGGACTGGACTCTCACACTATTAACTAGATCCACTATGGACTGGACTCTCACACTATTAACTAGATCCACTATGGACTGGACTCTCACACTATTAACTAGATCCACTATGGACTGGACTCTCACACTATGAACTAGATCCACTACGGACTGGACTCACACACTATTAACTGGACCCACTATGGACTGGACTCTCACACTATTAACTAGATCCACTATGGACTAGAATCTCAAAATAATATCTACATCCACTATGGACTGGACTCGCACACTATTAACTAGATCCACTATGGACTGGACTCTCACACTATGAACTAAATCCACTATGGACTGGACTCTCACACTATTAACTAGATCCACTATGGACTAGAATCTCAAAATATTATCTAGATCCACTATGGACTGGACTCACACACTATTAACTAGATCCACTATGGACTGGACTCTCACACTATGAACTAGATCCACTACGGACTGGACTCTCACACTATTAACTAGATCCACTATGGACTGCATTCTCACACTATTAACTAGATCCACTATGGACTGGACTCTCACACTATTAACTAGATCCACTCCACTATGGACTGGACTCTCACACTATTAACTAGATCCACTATGGACTGGACTCTCACACTATGAACTAAATCCACTATGGACTGGACTTTCACACTATTAACTAGATCTACTATGGACTGGAATCTCAAAATATGATCTAGATCCACTATGGACTGGACTCGCACACTATTAACTAGATCCACAATGGACTGGACTCTCACACTATGAACTAGATCCACTATGGACTGGACTCTCACAGTATTAACTAGATCCACTATGGACTGGACTCTCACACTATTAAGTAGATCCACTATGGACTGGACTCTCACACTATTAACTAGATCCACTACACTATGGACTGGACTCTCACACTATTAACTAGATCCACTATGGACTGGACTCTCACACTATTAACTAGATCCACTATGGACTGGACTCTCACACTATTATCTAGATCCACTATGGACTGGATTCACACACTATTAACTAGATCCACTATGGACTGGAATCTCAAAATATTATCTAGATCCACTATGGACTGGACTCACACACTATTAACTAGATCCACTATGGACTGGACTTTCACACTATGAACTAGATCCACTACGGACTGGACTCTCAAACTATTAACTAGATCCACTATGGACTGGACTCTCACACTATTAACTAGATCCACTATGGACTGGACTCTCACACTATTAACTAGATCCACTCCACTATGGACTGGACTCTCACACTATTAACTAGATCAACTATGGACTGGACTCTCACACTATTAACTAGATCCACTATGGACTGGACTCTCACTATTAACTAGACCCACTATGGACTGGACTCTCCCACTATTAACTAGATCCACTATGGACTGGAATCTCAAAATATTATCTAGATCCACTATGGACTGGACTCGCACACTACTAACTAGATCCACAATGGACTGGGCTCTCACACTATTAACTAGATCCACTCCACTATGGACTGGACTCTCACACTATTCACTAGATCCACTCCACTATGGACTGGACTCTCACACTATTAACTAGATCCACTATGGACTGGACTCTCACACTATTAACTACATCCACTATGGACTGGACTTTCACACTATTATCTAGATCCACTATGGACTGGACTCACACACTATTAACTAGATCCACTATGGACTGGAATCTCAAAATATTATCTAGATCCACTATGGACTGGCCTCGCACACTATTAACTAGATCCACTATGGACTGGACTTTCACACTATGAACTAGATCCACTATGGACTGGACTCTCACACTATTAACTAGATCCACTATGGACTGGACTCTCACACTATGAACTAGATCCACTACGGACTGGACTCACACACTATTAACTAGATCCACTATGGACTGGACTCTCACACTATGAACTAGATCCACTACGGACTGGACTCTCACACTATTAACTAGATCCACTATGGACTGGACTCTCACACTATTAACTAGATCCACTCCACTATGGAATGGACTCTCACACTATTAACTAGATCCACTATGGACTGGACTCTCACACTATTATCTAGATCCACTATGGACTGGACTCTCACACTATTAACTAGATCCACTATGGACTAGACTCTCAAACTATTAACTAGATCCACTATGGACTGGACTCTCACACTATTAACTAGATCCACTATGGACTGGACTCTCACACTAAGAACTAGATCCACTACGGACTGAACTCTCACACTATTAACTAGATCCACTATGGACTGGACTCTCACACTATTAACTAGATCCACTATGGACTGGACTCTCACACTATTAACTAGATCCACTATGGACTGGACTCTCACACTATTAACTAGATCCACTATGGACTGGACTCTCACACTATGAACTAGATCCACTACGGACTGGACTCACACACTATTAACTGGACCCACTATGGACTGGACTCTCACACTATTAACTAGATCCACTATGGACTAGAATCTCAAAATAATATCTACATCCACTATGGACTGGACTCGCACACTATTAACTAGATCCACTATGGACTGGACTCTCACACTATGAACTAAATCCACTATGGACTGGACTCTCACACTATTAACTAGATCCACTATGGACTAGAATCTCAAAATATTATCTAGATCCACTATGGACTGGACTCACACACTATTAACTAGATCCACTATGGACTGGACTCTCACACTATGAACTAGATCCACTACGGACTGGACTCTCACACTATTAACTAGATCCACTATGGACTGCATTCTCACACTATTAACTAGATCCACTATGGACTGGACTCTCACACTATTAACTAGATCCACTCCACTATGGACTGGACTCTCACACTATTAACTAGATCCACTATGGACTGGACTCTCACACTATGAACTAAATCCACTATGGACTGGACTTTCACACTATTAACTAGATCTACTATGGACTGGAATCTCAAAATATGATCTAGATCCACTATGGACTGGACTCGCACACTATTAACTAGATCCACAATGGACTGGACTCTCACACTATGAACTAGATCCACTATGGACTGGACTCTCACAGTATTAACTAGATCCACTATGGACTGGACTCTCACACTATTAAGTAGATCCACTATGGACTGGACTCTCACACTATTAACTAGATCCACTACACTATGGACTGGACTCTCACACTATTAACTAGATCCACTATGGACTGGACTCTCACACTATTAACTAGATCCACTATGGACTGGACTCTCACACTATTATCTAGATCCACTATGGACTGGATTCACACACTATTAACTAGATCCACTATGGACTGGAATCTCAAAATATTATCTAGATCCACTATGGACTGGACTCACACACTATTAACTAGATCCACTATGGACTGGACTTTCACACTATGAACTAGATCCACTACGGACTGGACTCTCAAACTATTAACTAGATCCACTATGGACTGGACTCTCACACTATTAACTAGATCCACTATGGACTGGACTCTCACACTATTAACTAGATCCACTCCACTATGGACTGGACTCTCACACTATTAACTAGATCAACTATGGACTGGACTCTCACACTATTAACTAGATCCACTATGGACTGGACTCTCACTATTAACTAGACCCACTATGGACTGGACTCTCACACTATTAACTAGATCCACTATGGACTGGAATCTCAAAATATTATCTAGATCCACTATGGACTGGACTCGCACACTATTAACTAGATCCACAATGGACTGGGCTCTCACACTATTAACTAGATCCACTCCACTATGGACTGGACTCTCACACTATTCACTAGATCCACTCCACTATGGACTGGACTCTCACACTATTAACTAGATCCACTATGGACTGGACTCTCACACTATTAACTACATCCACTATGGACTGGACTTTCACACTATTATCTAGATCCACTATGGACTGGACTCACACACTATTAACTAGATCCACTATGGACTGGAATCTCAAAATATTATCTAGATCCACTATGGACTGGCCTCGCACACTATTAACTAGATCCACTATGGACTGGACTTTCACACTATGAACTAGATCCACTATGGACTGGACTCTCACACTATTAACTAGATCCACTATGGACTGGACTCTCACACTATGAACTAGATCCACTACGGACTGGACTCACACACTATTAACTAGATCCACTATGGACTGGACTCTCACACTATGAACTAGATCCACTACGGACTGGACTCTCACACTATTAACTAGATCCACTATGGACTGGACTCTCACACTATTAACTAGATCCACTCCACTATGGAATGGACTCTCACACTATTAACTAGATCCACTATGGACTGGACTCTCACACTATTATCTAGATCCACTATGGACTGGACTCTCACACTATTAACTAGATCCACTATGGACTAGACTCTCAAACTATTAACTAGATCCACTATGGACTGGACTCTCACACTATTAACTAGATCCACTATGGACTGGACTCTCACACTATGAACTAGATCCACTACGGACTGAACTCTCACACTATTAACTAGATCCACTATGGACTGGACTCTCACACTATTAACTAGATCCACTATGGACTGGACTCTCACACTATTAACTAGATCCACTATGGACTGGACTCTCACACTATTAACTAGATCCACTATGGACTGGACTCTCACACTATGAACTAGATCCACTACGGACTGGACTCACACACTATTAACTGGACCCACTATGGACTGGACTCTCACACTATTAACTAGATCCACTATGGACTAGAATCTCAAAATAATATCTACATCCACTATGGACTGGACTCGCACACTATTAACTAGATCCACTATGGACTGGACTCTCACACTATGAACTAAATCCACTATGGACTGGACTCTCACACTATTAACTAGATCCACTATGGACTAGAATCTCAAAATATTATCTAGATCCACTATGGACTGGACTCACACACTATTAACTAGATCCACTATGGACTGGACTCTCACACTATGAACTAGATCCACTACGGACTGGACTCTCACACTATTAACTAGATCCACTATGGACTGCATTCTCACACTATTAACTAGATCCACTATGGACTGGACTCTCACACTATTAACTAGATCCACTCCACTATGGACTGGACTCTCACACTATTAACTAGATCCACTATGGACTGGACTCTCACACTATGAACTAAATCCACTATGGACTGGACTTTCACACTATTAACTAGATCTACTATGGACTGGAATCTCAAAATATGATCTAGATCCACTATGGACTGGACTCGCACACTATTAACTAGATCCACAATGGACTGGACTCTCACACTATGAACTAGATCCACTATGGACTGGACTCTCACAGTATTAACTAGATCCACTATGGACTGGACTCTCACACTATTAAGTAGATCCACTATGGACTGGACTCTCACACTATTAACTAGATCCACTACACTATGGACTGGACTCTCACACTATTAACTAGATCCACTATGGACTGGACTCTCACACTATTAACTAGATCCACTATGGACTGGACTCTCACACTATTATCTAGATCCACTATGGACTGGATTCACACACTATTAACTAGATCCACTATGGACTGGAATCTCAAAATATTATCTAGATCCACTATGGACTGGACTCACACACTATTAACTAGATCCACTATGGACTGGACTTTCACACTATGAACTAGATCCACTACGGACTGGACTCTCAAACTATTAACTAGATCCACTATGGACTGGACTCTCACACTATTAACTAGATCCACTATGGACTGGACTCTCACACTATTAACTAGATCCACTCCACTATGGACTGGACTCTCACACTATTAACTAGATCAACTATGGACTGGACTCTCACACTATTAACTAGATCCACTATGGACTGGACTCTCACTATTAACTAGACCCACTATGGACTGGACTCTCACACTATTAACTAGATCCACTATGGACTGGAATCTCAAAATATTATCTAGATCCACTATGGACTGGACTCGCACACTATTAACTAGATCCACAATGGACTGGGCTCTCACACTATTAACTAGATCCACTCCACTATGGACTGGACTCTCACACTATTCACTAGATCCACTCCACTATGGACTGGACTCTCACACTATTAACTAGATCCACTATGGACTGGACTCTCACACTATTAACTACATCCACTATGGACTGGACTTTCACACTATTATCTAGATCCACTATGGACTGGACTCACACACTATTAACTAGATCCACTATGGACTGGAATCTCAAAATATTATCTAGATCCACTATGGACTGGCCTCGCACACTATTAACTAGATCCACTATGGACTGGACTTTCACACTATGAACTAGATCCACTATGGACTGGACTCTCACACTATTAACTAGATCCACTATGGACCGGACTTTCACACTATTATTTAGATTCACTATGGACTGGACTCTCACACTATTAACTAGATCCACTCCACTATGGACTGGACTCTCAGACTATTAACTAGATCCACTATGGACTGGACTCTCACACTATTATCTAGATCCACTATGGACTGGACTCTCACACTATTATCTAGATCCACTATGGACTGGACTCACACACTATTAACTAGATCCACTATGGACTGGACTCACACACTATTAACTAGATCCACTATGGACTGGACTCACACACTATTAACTAGATCCACTATGGACTGGACTCACACACCATTAACTAGATCCACTATGGACTGGTCTCTCACACTATTATGTTAGATCCATTATGGACTTGACTCTCACACTATTATGTTAGATCCACTATGGGCTGGACTCTCACACTATTATGTTAGATCCACTATGGACTGGACTCACAAACTATTAACTAGATCCACTATGGACTGGACTCTCACACTATGAACTAGATCCACTACGGACTGGACTCTCACACTATTAACTAGATCCACTATGGACTGTACTCTCACACTATTATCTAGATCCACTATGGACTGCACTCTCACACTATGAACTAGATCCACTATGGACTTGACTCTCACACTATTAACTAGATCCACTATGGACTGGACTCTCACACTATTAACTAGATCCACTCCACTATGGACTGGACTCTCACACTATTAACTAGATCCACTATGGACTGGACTCTCACACTATTAACTAGATCCACTATGGACTGGACTCTCACACTATTATCTAGATCCACTATGGACTGGACTCACACACTATTAACTAGACCCACTATGGACTGGACTCTCACACTATTAACTAGATCCACTATGGACTGGAATCTCAAAATAATAGCTACATCCACTATGGACTGGACTCGCACACTATTAACTAGATCCACTATGGACTGGACTCTCACACTATGAACTAAATCCACTATGGACTGGACTCTCACACTATTAACTAGATCCACTCCACTATGGACTGGACTCTCACACTATTAACTAAATCCACTATGGACTGTACTCTCACACGGACTGGACTCTCACACTATGAACTAGATCCACTATGAACTAGATCCACTATGGACTGGACTCTCACACTATGAACTAGATCCACTATGGACTGGACTCTGACACTATTATCTAGATCCACTATGGACTGGACTCTCACACTATGAACTAGATCCACTATGAACTAGATCCACTATGGACTGGACTCTCACACTATGAACTAGATCCACTATGGACTGGACTCTGACACTATTAACTAGATCCACTATGGACTGGACTTTCACACTATTATCTAGATCCACTATGGACTGGACTCTCACACTATTAACTAGATCCACTATGGACTGGACTCTCACACTATTATGCTAGATCCACTCGACGTCCATTGCACCGGTCGCCCGGGGTGGGGGGGGTTTGGTCCCCTCCAAGGTTTCTCGTTGTAGCCCATTGGGTTGAGTATTTCCTTGCCCTGATGTGGGATCTGAACCGAGGACGTCGTTGTGGCTTGTGCAGCCCTTTGAGACTCTCGTGATTTAGGGTTATTTAAATAAACTTTGATTGAAGAGTTATTCCAAGAGGCTTAACCTCTGATTTGTTTGCACGCAGAAACTAACAATGGAAAATAATTGGGTCCAGGGTCCAATGTTTGCCATCATACAGTACAATCTGAACAAACTGTCCACACGTGTGCTGTATTGTAGGTAATTAAGCAAATTAGTACAATATCTAATCCAACCCCCTTGAGGTATCCGATTTTATTTTATTAACTATTATTAATATTCCACCAACCAAAACCTTTTTGAGGGCTTTGGCACACTTGAAACCTTACCATATATTGATACATTTGTACTGGTATTGTCCCGATACCAATATTTTGGTACCGGTACCAAAATGTATTTCGATACTTTTCTAAATAAAAAAGGGACCACAAAATATGCTGGGGTACCATTTTTACATATGTTTATTATTGCAATATTTTCCTTAAATAAAATAGTGAACATACTAGACAACTTGTCTTTTAGTAGTAAGTAAACAAACAAAGGCTCCTAATTTAGTCTGCTGACATATGCAGTAACAAAATGTGTCATTTATCATTCTACTATTTTGTCAAAATTATAAAGGACAAGTGGTAGAAAATGAATTATTAATCTACTTGTTCATTTGCTCTGGAAAGAGTAACCTCCAGGTTCTTTAACAGCTTCTTCCCTCAGGCCGTAAGACTCTTGAACGCATCATAATAATCCCCTCAATTCCCCCCAAAAAACAGATTAACTGGCTGGAATATAAAGACAATAACATCCATAAATGTGGATGCATATGCAAAAGTGCAATATATTTATCTGTACAGTAATCTATTTTATATATGCACCTTATTGCTCTTTTATCCTGCACTACCATGAGCTAATGCAACAAAATTGTGTTCGTATCTGAACTATAAAGTTCAAATTTGAATGACAATAAAAGGAAGTCTAAGTCCAAGTCACTGTTAATATCTGCTTACTTTCTCTTTTAACACGTTATATCTACACTTCTGTTGAAATATAATCACTTTTTCTTTTGTTTTTTGTTACTTTTACATTAGTTTTCGATGATACCACAAATTTGGGTATCAATTTGATACCAAGTAGTTACAGGATCATACATTGGTCATATTCAAAGTCCTCATGTGTCCAGGGACGTATTAACTTGAGTTTATAAACATAATATACATTTAAAAAAAACAAAAGATGCGATGCCAAAAAATATTGATGTAATCATAGTAGTATCGACTAGACACGCGCATGTACTTGGTATCATTACAGTGGATGTCAGGTGTAGATCCACCAATGGCGTTTGTTTACATTGTAACGCCGGTGAGCTACAGTGTGTAGTGAAGCATGTTTAGCTATTTCTCGTCCTGCAGTGATAATGGTACTTGTAAGAAACTGACTTTGTCGCTATGGAGGCGAGGATTAGTGATTTAGAAGTAGTTAAAGTAGCTTTTCAGAGGCGGTATAGTACCGAATATGATTCATTAGTATCGCGGTACCATACTAGTACCGGTATACCGTACCACCATAATTTGTACACATGTTCACAATGACAGGACGCGCGGGCATTATCAATGACGATATACAGTAACATGCACAGGTGGTCAGCCAATTGGGTTGTCAGGTCGCCTATTTAGGTCCGGTTCTATGTTGTTTTTTTAATTTGTTATAGCGTTCAATCCAGGGGGTGTCATTGGCCAATAAAAAAATAGCTTTGGGCCACAAATGGTGTCCATGCCACATTTTGAACATCCTTGGTTTAGTCCCAATTTAATGTCAAGTGTAATGACAAAGGCATAATGTACCTCACACATTTCGTTTGCTGATGTTCTTATTTGATGTACAAGTGTCAAAAGAAGTTAACCACTGTTAAAAATAACATTACGTAACTGACTTATATAGTTACACGTGGGTAGAGATGGACCGGTGAAGCAAAAATGATCACGGTTGTCAATATAATGACATCGTTTGGCAAATTTGATGAAAATATGACCGCTCTTACGTGTTTTTTTAAGCATGTTTCTTCTATTCATATTATTTTATACAGCCTACGGACACATGCAGAATGTCATTGAAATCCATGAAAAAGATAACACTTTAAATTTGAAAAGTCCGTATCCATTAAGGTCGCACTAGAGGTTGTAGGGCAGGGGTGTCAAACTCAAATACAGAGTGGAACAAAATTTAAAACTGAACAAAGCCGCGGGCCAAGGTTGAACAAATCAACCTTTTAATAGGGACCCAAACAAGTTTTGCATTGAATATTGAACAAGCAAGGCGTATATAACTTTATAGTGACATGCAAAATCGAGTTTCAAATAATAATAATAATAATTAAAAAATATCAATGGCATATCAAATACAATTTAAATACAAATTGAATGCCTCTTTTCCATTTGCAGCCTTCTGAGGTAAATATATACATTAACTTTTATAATAAATTTGAAAATAAAATAATGAATAAACCAACCAATCAGGACTTTAAACTGCTCAGTTTGCAACACACTGATCTAATCTGATGTGCCCAAGCCAGATACCTGCCATATTTTCTTGGATGCTAGTTCATTAATGTCGGGGCTCAGGCTTTGAGCTGAGGCAACCTTCATTATCCAACGAAGGTGTTCATCAGTCATTATATCTCGTAGTCCACCCGGACCACAGTCTTGGGGGCGTGCCTTAAAGGCACTGCCTTTAACGTCCTCTACGAGCTGTCGTCACGTCCGCTTTTCATCCATTCTAACAACGTGCCCGCCAAGTCACAGGATATGTGCGGCTTCTGTACGCACACACACGTGAATTCAAGACATACTTGATCAACAGCGATACAGGTTACACTGAGGGTAGAGGTATAAACAACTTTAACACTGTTAGAAATATACGCCACACTGTGAATCCACACCAAACAAGAATGACAAACACATTTCGGGAGAACATCCGCACCGTAACACAACAGAACAAATACCCAGAACCCTTTGCAGCACTAACTCTTCCGGGACGCTACAAAACACACCACCCGCTACCACCAACCCCCCACCCCCACACACACACACACACACACCTTGTAGCGTCCCGGAAGAGTTAGTGCTGTGAAGGGTTCTGGGTATTTGTTCTGTTGTGTTTATGTTGTGTTACGGTGCGGATGTTCTCCCGAAATGTGTTTGTCATTCTTGCTTGGTGTGGGTTCACAGTGTGGCGTATATTTCTAACCGTGTTAAAGTTGTTTATACGGCCACCCTCAGTGTAACCTGTAATGCTGTTGATCAAGTACGCATGCATTCACTTGTGTGTGCGTGCAGAAGCCGCACATATGTGACTGGGCCAGCACTCGGACTGGATGAAAAGCGGACGTGACGATTTTCGGGAGGGGCACTGAAATTTGGGAGTCTTCCGGGAACGTTGGCAAGTATGAGAATTAGCGGTGAATGCGGTGTTACCGCGGCACCGCGGCTGTATATAATCGGCCGGCCAATTTTGGCCCGCGGGCCAGAGTTTGACACCCATGTTGTAGGGGGTGCAGTCATGGTGATCCTGTGTGTGTATGCACGCTACAACAGCGTCTTCTTTCTGGTTGGATGTGAATAATAATATGTAGGTTAAAATTTGTCTCACTTATTTACGGTAAAAAAGTGCATTTGCGATGTTACGAGCAGGGGTGTTCCAATATGATATTGATATTGGATATCGGTCCGATATCAACAAAAAATAACAAGTATCGAATGATATCGGCTTGCATTGAAAATCTGCGATTTAAGCTCCGATACAAGCAGTCCTGCAGAGCGTTTACTTGTACTTTGGTGTTTTTATATCTACCATAGTGTATCATGACAGACAGCATACGTTGTATGGATAGTTGTGTACAAACAAAACATGAAATAATACTTTGGAGATAATGTAATATGATTTTTTTTTTTTTCAATCAGCACAGATTGGTGTCTTATCGCATTGTTGCATACCTAATATTGTTTGACCAATTTCAATTGATCAAACCTTTCCTAACATTCAACGCTTTTAAATAATTAAATCATTTACTTTCATGCCTGAAGGTTAGTGTGTTTAATACCTATCATTGTTTAGTTTGACTAATTTCACTTGATCAAAACTTTTAAAACACTCTAGTACAAAATTATAAAATAGTAGTATGATTCCTGCAATATTGTATCAGATAAATATCATATTGCCAACACTCAAGGCTCTGATATCGGTATCGTATCGGAAGTGGAAAGTTGTATCGGGACACTCCTGGTTAATAGTTGTGTTTAGTAACCTTAGTACATACACTATATTGCCAAAAGTATTTGACCACCCATCCAAATGATGAGAATCAGGTGTCCTAATCACTTGGCCCGACCACAGGTGTATAAAATCAAGTACTTAGGCATGGAGACTGTTTCTACAAACATTTGTGAAAGAATAGGCCACTTTTAGTGATTTCCAGCATGGAACTGTCATAAGATGTCACCTGTGCAACAAATCCAGTCGTGAAATGTCCTCGTTCCTAAATATTCCAAAGTCAACTGTCGGCTCTATTATAAGAAAAAAGAGTTTGGGAACAACAGCAACTCAGCCACCAAGTGGTAGGCCACGTAAACTGACAGAGAGGGGTCAGCGCATGCTGAAGCGCATAGTGCAAAGACTTTCTGCACAGTCACTTGCTACAGAACTCCAAACGTCATGTGACCTTCCAATTAGCCCACGTACAGTACGCAGAGAGCTTCATAGAATGGGTTTCCATGGCCGAGCAGCTGCATCTAAACCATACATCACCAAGTCCAATGCAAAGTGTGGGATGCAGTGGTGTAAAGCACGTCACCACTGGACTCTAGAGCAGTGGTGACGCCTTCTCTGGAGTGATGAATCAGGCTTTTTCATCTGGCAATCTGATGGACCAGTCTGGGTTTGGAGGTTGCCAGGAGAACGCTACAGTTCGGACTGCATTGTGCCAAGTGGTGAAATTTGGTGGAGGAGTAACTATGCTCTGGGGTTGTTTTTCAGGAGCTGGGCTTGACCCCTTAGTTCCAGGTAAAGGAACTTTGAATGCTCCAGGATACCAAAACATTTTTGGACAATTCCATGCTCCCAACCTTGTGGGAACAGTTTGGAACGGGTCCCTTCCTCTTCCAACATGACTGTGCACCAGTGCACAATGCGAGGCCCATAATGACATGGATGACAGAGTCTGGTGTAGATGAACTTGACTGGCCTGCACAGAGTCCTCACCTGAACCCGATAGAACACCTTTGGGATGAATTAGAACGGAGACTGAGAGCCAGGTCTTCTCCACCAACATCAGTGTGTGACCTCACCAATGCGCTTTTGGAAGAATGGTGGAAAATTCCTATAAACACACTCCGCAACCTTGTGGACAGCCTTCCCAGAAGAGTTGAAGCTGTAATAGCTGCAAAAGGTGGACCCACATCATATTGAACCCTATGGGTTAGGAATGGGATGGCACTTCAAGTTCATATGTGAGTCAAGGCAGGTGGGCAAATACTTTTGGCAATATAGTGTATGTTTGTGTGTCAGAGGGGCTTTCCTAGACAACGGTGTGTCCGTTGTAACATGCTGACAAGATTGACATTCACTGTCAACAAATAAATAGAATGACTCATCCATCCATTTTCTACCGCTTCTTCCCTTCGGGGTCGCTGGAGCCTATCTCAGCTACAATCGGGCGGCAGGCGGGGTACACCCTGGACAAGTCGCCACCTCATCGCAGGGCCAACACAGATAGACAGACAACATTCACACTCACATTCACACACTAGGGCCAATTTAGTGTTGCCAATCAACCTATCCCCAGGTGCAAATGAATTGATAAAAATGTTGAATATTTTTATATTATGTGCAACATTCTTCTTGATCATGTGTTCAATAAAGCCATTGTTTATGATCACCCACAATTTGGGATTTTAATAGCATTTACCAGATGCTATTTCTATTAAACAGTCACGTAGTTCAATTATCCCTGTCCGGTCGAAATGGCATGTATTAAATTCAGCAGGATGTCCATGATATATGCGCGGTCACCTTGCGTTTTATGCCGCCTCGCCATCTTCACTCTTCCACTTACGCAGAGAAATGGCAGGTAAATGATGTGCATTTTGACTTTTGGCCGTTAATTCAGGAGTAGCCTTATGGTCCTTTTATCCTCATCTCAAAAGGATGTTTCTTGGTGTCTCCAATGGAGGCCATGGGAATAGATATGATAGAAGTTTTTTTTTTTTTTTTTTTTAAATAATTTTATCACATGTGGTGTACGCCCCATCCAAATTTGAAGTGCAATGTAACGCTGAACTAATTGCAGCCTCATCACCCTTGATCACCCCCTGGGAAGTGAGGGGAGAAGTGAGCAGCAGTGGTGGCCGCGCCCGGGAATCATTTTTGCTGATTTAACCCCCAATTCCAACCCTTGATGCTTAGTGCCAAGCAAGGAGGTAATGGGTCCCATTTTTACAGTCTTTGGTATGACTCAACCGGGGTTTGTACTCACAACCTACCCATCTCAGGGCGGACACTCTAACCACAAGGCCACTGAGCGGGTCTACTTAAGTCGAGAAGCGAAAAGACGGAAGGCCAGATTTAACAGGGAACGCCAACATTTTAAAGGCCTACTGAAACCCACTACTACCGACCACGCAGTCTGATAGTTTATATATCAATGATGAAATCTTAACATTGCAACACATGCCAATACGGCCGGGTTAGATTGGTAAAGTGCAATTTTAAATTTCCCGCGAAATATCCTGCTGAAAACGTCTCGGTATGACGACGTTTGCGCGTGACGTCACGGATTGTAGCGGACATTTTGGGACACCATTGTGGCCAGCTATTAAGTCGTCTGTTTTCATCGCAAAATTCCACAGTATTCTGGACATCTGTGTTGGTGAATCTTTTGCAATTTGTTTAATGAACAACGGAGACAGCAAAGAAGAAAGCTGTAGGTGGGAAGCGGTGTATTAGCGGCTGGCTGCAGCAACACAAACACGTAGCCGGTGTTTCATTGTTTACATTCCCGAACGATGACAGTCAAGCTTTACCATTGGCCTGTGGACAACTGGGACAACAGACTCTTTCCAGGAGGACTTTGAGTTGGATACGTGGTACCGTGAGTACGCAGCTGCGGCTTCCAAACATTTGATCGCTTGCCCGTACGTGCGTGCCGCTATGTGCATGTCACGTACGTAACTTTGGGGAAATATATGTGCTGTATGAACTTTGCGGAGGTGAACGGTACTTTGGGCTGTAGGATTGAGTGTGTTGTGCGGGTGTTTGATTTGTATTGGTGGGTTATATGGACGGGAGGGGGGAGGTGTTTGTTATGCGGGATTAATTTGTGGCATATTAAATATAAGTCTGGTTGTGTTGTGGCTAATAGAGTATATATATGTCTTGTGTTTATTTACTGTTTTAGTCATTCTCAGCTGAATATCAGGTCCCACCCGCCTCTCACAGCATCTTCACTATCTGAATCGCTTCCACTGCCCTCTAGTCCTTCACTCTCACTTTCCTCATCCACGAATCTTTCATCCTCGCTCAAATTAATTGGGTAATCGTCGCTTTCTCGGTCCGAATGGCTCTCGCTGCTGGTGGCCATGATTGTAAACAATGTGCAGATGTGAGGAGCTCCACAACCTGTGACGTCACGCTACTTCCGGTACAGGCAAGGCTTTTTTATCAGCGACCAAAAGTTGCGAACTTTATCGTCGATGTTCTCTACTAAATCCTTTCAGCAAAAATATGGCAATGTCGCGAAATGATCAAGTATGACACATAGAATGGATCTGCTATCCCCGTTTAAATAAGAAAATCTCATTTCAGTAGGCTTTTAAGGTTGCTTCAATCAGAGTGTGCATCTCGGATGAAGGCGCAAAGCGACAGCATTTAGTTGAAGCGTATGCACTCCCCGCCACCCCGAAAAGGACAAGCTGTAGAAAAATGGATGGATGAGACAATTCTGCACAGCCATAATCTGAGCAATTGCGCAACCTTTTTTTCACTTTAAGCAGCACTAAGTAACTTTTCAACCTTCATAAAATATTTTCATAATTTTTGGGGTGATATCAACTAGGGTTGTACGGTATACCGGTATTAGTATAGTACCGGCGATACTAATGAATTATATTCGGTACTATGCCGCCTCTAAAAAGTACCAGTCCCCCTCCCATTGGCATCGCCAGGCTTTAAAGACATGGTTAGTTAGCAGTCTGCAGTGTTGTAACTCTTTCTAAAAAACTAATCCTTGTCTCCATGGAGACAAGGATTTTGTTGACAATGGTCAACAAAATAAACAAACAGTTGTACATTCATAGATTGAAAATGAAAATGTTACAGACCGAAAGGGTTTAGGCTGAAGTTGAAGACTTATTGCGCCTAAGCCTATAAACCAGTTGTCCCCAACCACCGGGCCGCGCAAGAAATTTAAAATTAAAATATATATATATATATTTTTTAAATTAAATCAACATAAAAAACACAATATATACATTATATACATTATATATCAATATAGATCAATACAGTCTGCAGGGATACAGTCCGTAAGCACACATGATTGTATTTCTTTATGAAAAAAATAAATAAAATAAAATAAAATCCCCCCCCGGTCCGTGGGACACATTTTCAAGCGTTGACCGGTCCCCAGCTACAAAAAGGTTGGGGACCACTGCTATAAACAATGTCAAGTACAAGATGAACCTCCGAAAATTATGAAATGTCCTTTGTGCAACATATTATAAATGCACATTATACACAACATAAACACAGTTCAATTATATACACAGTAAAGGCATGTGAAATATCCTTGTACACGTGTTAAACCTTTGCACCAATTATATACTATATACAAACAATTATACTTCCATTATTATTTATATGTCACATTTAGTTTTTAATTAACATTGATCATAGTATTAACTACAGTGTTGATTCATAGATACTTCAAGGATCATCCCTGTAAGACGAGTGATAGATATATATTCTTCCCGATGCGATATAATGATCTGTAGCTGACAAAGTCAAGACAAGATTACTCTATGACCAACCAACTTAACTTTGTACACACTACACACAAGTGAATGAAGGTCATACTTAATCAACAACCCTACATGTCACACTAAGGGTGACCGAATGAACAATGCCAACACTGTCATAAACCTGTGCCATATAGTGAAACCACACTAAACAACGATGACAAACAACATTTTGGGAGAATATTTTCCCAGCAACACAACATAGACACTACAAAATAAATTCCCAGAATTCCCTGCAGCACCAACTCTTCCGGGACGCTACAATATAAACAAACGCCATTGGTGGATCTACACCTAACATCCACTGTGATGATACTATGTACAAGAGCGTATCTAGTCGATACTACTATGATTACATCAATATTGTTTAGCATCACAACATTTTTATTTTTTATTTTTTTTATATTACGTTTATAAACTCAGGAAATATGTCCCTGGACACATGAGGACTTTGAATATTACTTTTTTTTGATTGATTGATTTTATTAGTAGATTGCACAGTACAGTACATATTCCGTACAATTGACCACTAAATGGTAACACCCGAATACGTTTTTCAACTTGTTTAAATCGGAGTCCACGTAAATCAATTCATGGTAACCAATGTATGATCCTGTAACTACTTGGTATCGGATTGATACCCAAATTTGTGGCATCAACCAAAACTAATGTAAAGTATCCAAACAACAGAAGAATAAGTGATTATTACATTTTAAAAGATATGTAGATTGAACATGTTAAGAGAAAAAAGCAGATATTAACAGTAAATGAACAAGTAGATTAATAATCCATTTTCTACCACTTGTCCTTAATCATTTTGACAAAATAATAGGTAGATAAATGACACAATATGTTACTGCATATGTCAGCAGACTAATTAGGAGCCTTTGTTTGTTTACTTACTAATAAAAGACAAGTTGTCTTGTATGTTCACTATTTTATTTAAGGACTAAATTGCAATAACAAATATATGTTTAATGATTTTTTGTTAAAATATAGCCAATAATGCCATTTTTTGTGGTCCCCTTTATTTAGAAAATTACCGAAAACTACCGAAATACATTTTGGTACCAGTACCAAAATATTGGTATCGGGACAACACCAATATCAACTTACAACTAGTTGAATGACACCTCTGTCAAGGCCTGATGAGGTCTGTATCACTTTCACTAAGCAACTTTGAGGAGGGTGCCACACAAAAAACTACAAATGTGCTGACTTGCTTTTTGGCATATATCTCTCCACCATTTGTTACAAAGACGGAAGTCGACGCGAACACCTACGTGCAATCACTGCTATCATTGCGAAAGCCACAAAAAAAACAAAGATACGAAAAAATCTGCCTGAAGAAACAAAAAAAAACAAAAAAAGGAGGCTACCCGGATAAAAGGACAGTCAAGGGTCAACATTGGCCCGGCTTTCACTTCATTGACCGGGCGGGATTTTCGACCCATGCTGCCTTGCTTGGCTCTTTTCCTGCTGGACTAGTAAGTACCTTTCAATGCTCAAATCAAAATGATGATGCTAATAGTACTGTATAAAGAAAAAAACAATCAAAATAACAAACAAACTTTTGATTGCGTATCAGACTTACAGACGGACTCTCAGACGGCATACCATTTAACAGAGTGAATACGGCAATTGTTAATAAATGTGAAACAATATACAGTTTTACCCCAACAAGGGAGTTGTTCTACCTTGTATTAGGATTGTACGGTATGCCGGTATTAGTATAGTACCGCGATACTAGTGACTCATATTCGGTACTATACCGTCTCTGAAATGTACTGATCCCTCACCCCCGCCGTCACGTCGTGTCATTGATGGTTTTACGAGCAGACGAGCATGTTCGGCAGCGCACACACACACATAGTACTTACAAGCAGACACAGTGTGTAGACAGAAAAGGGAGAACGGACGCATTTTGGCTTAAAAAGTAAAGATAAAGGTGAAGTTATAACACTGAAACACCCTCAGGAAGAGGTGATTTAAGACATGGTTAGCTAGCGGCTAACGTCCATCCGCCATTGGCAGTGTTTTAGCTACTTCTAAATCACTAATCCTCGCCTCCATGGCGACAAATAAAGTAAGTTTCTTACAAGTAACATTATCACTGCAGGACGAGGAATAGCTAAACATGCTTCACTACACACCGTAGGAGGATACAATAGCTCACCGGCATCAAAATGTAAACAAACGCCAATGGTGGATCTACACCTGACATCCACTGTAATGATACCAAGTACAGGAGTGTATCTAGTCGATACTACTATGATTATGTCGATATTTTTTGGCATCACAAAATCTTTCATTTAAAAAAAAATTCATATTATGTTTATAAACTCAGGAAATATGTCCCTGGACACATGAGGGCTTTGACCAATGTATGATCCTGTAACTACTTGGTATCGGATCGATACCCAAATGTGTGGTATCATCCAAAACTAGAGTAAAGTATCAAACAACAGAAGAAGAAGTGATTATTACATTTTAACAGAAGTGTAGATAAAACATGTTAAAAGAGAAAGTAAGCAGATATTAACAGTAAATGAACAAGTACATTACTAATTCATTTTCTATCACTTGTCCTTTATAATGTAGACAAAATAATAGGTAGATAAATGACAATATGTTACTGCATATGTCAGCAGACTAATTAGGAGCCTTTGTTTGTTTACTTAATACTAAAAGACAAGTTGTCTTGTATGTTCACTATTTTATTTAAAGGCCTACTGAAACCCACTACTACCGACCACGCAGTCTGATAGTTTATATATCAATGATGAAATCTTAACATTGCAACACATGCCAATACGGCCGGGTTAACTTATAAAGTGCAATTTTAAATTTGCCGCTAAACTTCCGGTTCGAAACGCCTCTGAGGATGACGTATGCGCGTGACGTAGCCCGGGGAACACGGGTATGGCTTCCACATTGAAGCCAATACGAAATAGCTGTTTTCATCTCATTCTGGATGTATTCTGGACATCTGTGTTGGTGAATCTGTTGCAATTATGTTCATTGCATTATGGAGAAAGAAGCTGAGCAAGCAAAGAAGAAAGTTCTCGGTGCAAAGCGGACGTATTTTGCGAAGGAAGTCAGCAGCAACACAACACAGCCGGTGTTTCATTGTTTACATTCCCGAAATATGCAGTCAAGATCGAAGAACTCGGATAACAGAGACTCTAACCAGGAGGACTTTTGACTTTGATACACAGACGCCTGTAGAGAACTGGGACAACACAGACTCTTACCAGGATTACTTTGATTTGGATGACAAAGACGCAGACGTGCTACCGTGAGTATGCAGCTTTGGCTTCCAAACATTTGATCGCTTGACCGTACGTGCGCGTCACATACGTAACTTTGTTTAAATATATAAGCTTTATGAACCTTGGGTTAGGTGAACGGTCTTTTGGGCTGAGTGATTGTGTGTGTTGATCAGGTGTTTGAATTGTATTGGCGTGTTCTATGGAGCTAGGAGCTAGCAGAGGAGCTAGGAGCTAGCATAACAAACACGTAGGTGTTTTTATGCAGGATTAATTTGTGGCATATTAAATATAAGCCTGGTTGTGTTGTGGCTAATAGAGTATATATATGTCTTGTGTTTATTTACTGTTGTAGTCATTCCCAGCTGAATATCAGGTACCGTGAGTAGCAGCTGCGCTTCCAAACATTTGATCGCTTGCCAGTACGTGCGCGTCACGTACGTTACTTTGTTTAAATATATAAGCTTTATGAACCTTGGGTTAGGTGAACGGTCTTTTGGGCTGAGTGATTGTGTGTGTTGTGCAGGTGTTTGAATTGTATTGGCGGCTTATATGGAGCTAGGAGCTAGGAGCTAGCATAGGAGCTAGGAGCTAGCACAACAAAAACTGAGGTGTTTTTATGCAGGATTAATTTGTGGCATATTAAATATAAGCCTGGTTGTGTTGTGGCTAATAGAGTATATATATGTCTTGTGTTTATTTACTGTTGTAGTCATTCGCAGCTAAATATCAGGTCACCCCCGGCTCTCACAGCATCTTCCCTATCTGAATAGATTCAACTCCCCACTAGTCCTTCACTTGCACTTTACTTATCCACAAATCTTTCATCCTCGCTCAAATTAATGGGGAAATTGTCGCTTTCTCGGTCCGAATCTCTCTCACTTCATGCGGCCATCATTGTAAACAATAGGGAACTTTGCGTATATGTTCAACTGACTACGTCACGCTACTTCCAGTAGGGGCAAGCCTTTTTTTTATCAGATACCAAAAGTTGCGATCTTTATCGTCGTCGTTCTATACTAAATCCTTTCAGCAAAAATATGGCAATATCGCGAAACGATCAAGTATGACACATAGAATAGATCTGCTATCCCCGTTTAAATAAAAAAAAATCATTTCAGTAGGCCTTTAAGGTCAACTTATGTTTAATGTATCCTAAGATTCTGTGTTAAAATAAAGCCAAGAATGGCATTTTTTGCGGTGCCCTTTATTTAGAAAAGTAGCAAAAAGTACCGAAAAGTATCAAAATAATTTTGGTACCAGTGCCGGTACCAAAATATCGGTATCGGGACAACACTACCTTGTATATACTGTATATTATTTTTCTCCTGTTTTTTCCCCCACTTAAACATTTTATTGAGGCTGACTCTTTAGAAATAAGACTAAAAAAAAAAAAAACACACTCTACTCCTAAACTTGAATTCTTTGGCAACTTTAATAACACATTTTACCTGAAAATGTGTGTGCAAGTCTTACCTCTCCACCTTAGGAGCTGTTTGTCCTCCACTGTGATTGCAGTAGCGATGGTACCGCTTCACTTCTTCCTGCAGAGAACAATAGGGGGAACAAATGCAGAAATCAGTCAATAATGTATGAATCTACATGACAAACTTCAAGCATATGCAGGAGGTGGGTGGCGAGGAACATTTTTTTTTTGTCCTTGGCAGAGGTCTGGACTATTGAGAGCCATATTAGTTTATAATGCCTTTCTCTTATCTGTTTATTGGTCACAAGGCTGTATTTCTGGCCCTGTTCACGCGAATGTAAATGATTCAGGCAGACAGCATAATCGTGTGTGTGTGTGTGTGTGTGTGTGTGTGTGTGTGTGTGTGTGTGTGTGTGTGTGTGCTACGCAAGTTGCATTTAGTCTAACAGTAGTTGTAGTAAAAAAAGAGGCGATGCTGTCAATGAAGCTAATTGGGAACGTGAACATGGGCGCAAGGGAGCTGCACAACTTTATTAAACATGGTTTTGTTTGCCAACAAGACGCACGCTGCACGATCAAAAGTATCGGGTCATGTGATTAGTGAACCTGCAGCAAGCGAAACATTCCTTTTTGCACTGAGCTATACAGTCATTTAAAAAAAAAATTAAAAAAAATCGATGGGTTAGATCAGGGGTCGGCAACCCAAAACGTTGAAAGAGCCATATTGGACAAAAAATGAAAAATCTGTCTGGAGCTGCAAAAAATTAAAAGTCTTATATAAGTGTTATAATGATGGCAACACATGATGTAAGTGTCCATATTAGCTATATTAGCCTACTATCAAAATTATTTTAAAATTCTTATATAAGTGTTATAATGAAGGCAACACATGATGTAAGTGTCTATATTAGCTATATTAGCCTACTATCAAAATTATTTTAAAATTCTTATCTAAGTGTTATAATGAAGGCAACACATGATGTGTCTATAATAGCCTACTATCAAAGGCTGACGCAAATCTTTGTTGACAGAAATGTTGTATTTTAATTTCTATTCTACACATTTTTGCAACATTGGAATGCAATAGTAAAAATGGAGGCTTCTCACAGGATGAGATAACTAATTACTGGCTCAGAATGACCAAAAGGTATAGATGTGTGTGTCCAAGTTGAAGGAAACTAATGGATTTATTACAATCTTTGCCAGTTGGGTAACGTTTGCTGTGGTCTGGAACAACATCAGAAATGCAGCCAATATTACATCCAGATAATGTTTCATGAGACATGCAAATATAAATTAAATACACAGAGGACATAAGGAGAGGAAATTAAATGAGCTCAAATATACCTACAAATGAGGCATAATGATGCAATATGTACATACAGCTAGCCTAAATAACATGTTAGCATTGATTAGCTTGCAGTCATGGGTTGACCAAATATGCCTGATAAGCACTCCAGCGTATCGATAACATCAACAAAGCTCACCTTTGTGCATTCACGCACAGCATAAAACGCTTGGTGGACAAAATGAGACAAACAAGGAGTGGCATAAAACACGTCTTTCTGTGGCAGCATCGGAGAAAGTCGTACATGTAAACAAACTACGATGAGTTCAAGGATCGCGGATATTAGTAGGACAATCATCAGTGAAGCAACAGTGGGATTTCTAACAATTAGCAAGGTTTGTGTCATGTTTGTCATCCTACAGAAACCATATTAAAACTTTTTCCATTTTCACACATCTCTGAAAGAGGTCCAGGGAGCCACTAGGGCCGCGTGTTGCTGACCCCCGGGTTAGATGTTCGGTATTGAGGATTCAATTGGGTTTAGGTTTGGATGCGACTTACTTGATTGACTACTCCACCACCTTCACTTTTGTTCTCCTGAGCAAAACATTTGCCATCTTGGAACTGTGTTGTGGTTTATTATTATGTTGCACTGTTTTGCTCTGCTTCTGAATTTCACAATATAATTCATGTCTAAGAATTCAATCAATCGCAACTGGACTGCTTGGTTTGCCCTAGAAGATGTTTCGCCTCTCATCCGAGTAGGCTGGAAAAACGCTCCCTGAACAGAGGAGGTGGTCTGTGATACCACCTGTCTCCCACATACAACACTGTCCTTTCAACTATTCTTAAAATACGTTGCAATTTAGCCCTCAACAAATAACAGGAGTTAGAAACATTGTGGTCACAGAAGATGACCAGAATGACATTGTTTGCCATTTGTTTACAACTGAATGAAATGCTCACATGGGAGATTCGGACTATTTTGGACTGGTACTACTTGATCCACAGCGATGGTCTGCCACACAATACCACAATGCTAACGAGGGGAAATTACACTGTAATGACTGTCGGTGGCTTTGACAGTTTAGCTGAGTTTATTGAGGATCCCCATTAGTCTACACCAGGGGTCCCTAAACTACGGCCCGCGGGCCGGATCCGGCCCCCCAGCATCCAAAATCCGGCCCACAGGAAGTTCCAAGATAAAAAAATAAATTTAATTTAATTTTTAATTTTTTAAATTTATTTATTTATTTTTTTCTAATCCATTTTCTACCGCTTGTTACTCTTGGTGTCTCCTAGCCGCTCAGGCAAATCATGTTGTCTAAAAATAAATTTTCCCATCAATAATGTGACAATGTTAAATGTTGATGAACATCAATGTTAATTGATGTTAAATGACAAAACGGATTAACTCGCTAGAATATAAAGACAATGTATATACTGTATGTATATATATATATATATATATATATATATATATATATATATATACATATACATATATATACACACATACACACAGCCCGGCCCCGGGCCAATTTTTTTTAACCCAATGCAGCCCCCAAGTCAAAAAGTTTGGAGACCCCAGGGGCCGTACTTATCAAGCTTCTTAGAGTGCCATTTTACACTTAAGTCCTGAGAATTTGCGAAATTTAGTCCTACTCTCAAACTTAAGAATAAAAGCTTTTTATCAACGTTCTTAAGTCTAAGAATCACTCCTACTCTCCACGATATTTAAGAGACCTTCAGAGGTGTCCTAAGTGGTTAAGAGTTGCCAGCAGGGGATGGCACTGAGGCGAGAGAGACGTGCGCGAACGTTCAGGGAGCGGAAGGATGTCCTCAATTTGTTTGATGACGAGCAGCTGATCAAACGGTATCGTATTGACAGACCGGGTATTATTTTTGTGACAGATTTAGTAAGGGGCGTCATCTCATCAGCAACATCACGCAGCAGAGCTTTCACAGCAGAACTAAAGGTCATCACAATGCTTCGATATCTCGCCACTGGGAAAATGCAACAGTGCAACGCTGATGATTTGGGGCCATCACAACAATCAGTAAGCAGAATTGTTATGGAAACAATAATGGCCCTTACTGCTCCTCACGCGTTTCATTGACTTTCCAACTACACTCCGGATAATTCAGCTGAAGCAAACTGCATTCATGCAGGTAGCTGGCTTCCCTGGAGTGGTCGGGGGAAATCGATGGCACACATGTAAGGATCATTGCTCCAAGTGTGGACGAGAGAGTGTTTGTTAATAGGAAGAGGTACCACAGCATCAACACGCAAGCAGTGTTCGATGCAGACTATAAAATCTTGGATGTGGTACCCAAGTGGCCTGGGTCCACCCATGACGCACGGATACTAAATGAAAGTGGTCTGACGCAGCTTTTTGAGAGGCACATTGTGCTACCTGGATGTCACCTAATTGGGGACAAAGGACATCCTTTACGCCACTGGCTTCTTACCCCTTTTCAGATGCCACAGACACAAGCACAAATTAACTATAATAAGTAAGCCAAACAAAATGCCTAATTGTTTTAAATTAAAAACATATACATCATATATGGTTTAATAGGAGGGTTCATTCTTATCACAGGGCACACAAAAGCACACGAAGTGTGGTGGAGAGGGGGATTGGCCAGTGGAAACGCAGATTTCATGTGCTGCATTCAGAAATACGGCACACTCCAGACAGAGTGTGCCGTATCATTATGGCATGTGCAATACTGCACAACATTTGTAAGGAGCGCAATGTCCCACTCCCACCAGCAGACGATGATGACGATGAGGGAGGAGATGGAGACGCGAGCGTCCCTGGCAACATCCATCCATGTGATGGGGCAGCCTTCAGACAACACTTTGCCAACCTCCACTTTGGGTAAGAACAATAAATCATCGATACAGTGGCTTTTATCAATTCATTTTATTAGTCACTCTATCTTTTTTTTTTTTTTTAAAGCCAAGCTGTAGTACTCCTCTTGGAGCTGCAGCACTTTAATTTGCAGCTTAATTTTTTGTCTCCGCAGTGCCTGCAGATCATCCTTCTCCTCTGCTGAGTCGCAAACACTCAGTTTGGCCTGAAAAACAAAAGAGACGGCATGCTCAAGATGTGATGAACTTAAGTTGATTTCTTCTTTTTCCCTCACCACTTGATTGTTGCCTGTTGCCTTACACGAAGTGCTTGGGCCTGGCTGCACCGCGTCAAAGGCAGAGGGAGTGTGCGCGTCGGAGATGCTCGGGGACACAGGAGACTCTAATGCACGGGTGGGCAATTAATTTTTACCGGGGGCCGCATGAGCTACCCGAGCACTGCTGGAGGGCCACATCGACAATATTTCAATTAAATTTTGCTCAATATTATTTTTGATATATACCGTAAGATAAATAATAATAATAATAATAATAATAGTAATACTTCAACATAGTGTGTGTAACAGCATTCCATGACTAATATATATAAATTAACATGAATAATAAATGACAGTAAAATAAGCACACGAATGACTGAGGAGTCATAGTGTAACTTTGTGTGGTGTTTGAGTTGTCCGACTTTTTGTGTGGCCATAAACGCACCAGTGGTTTAGTGCTATGAGTGTTGGTGACAGATGACAAGTTGGTTTTGGCCTGGTTTGTACGGCAGAAAATGACTAGTTTTTCGAGATAGAATTGTTTTACTCATGTTTTTGGTGTGGTTATGTCCGAATATAAACAGTTTTGTTCAATAAAGTGATCGATATAATTCCTGTCCTCGAAGCATCTCGATAGACGTTACAATAATTGAACGGTGTTCAATTGAACGGTGTTGACGAACACCATTAGGGCCGCTTGTTGTCACTGTCACTCAAAGTTGCATTGCAAAATTCCATAGAATAAATATGTTTATTTTGTTTAGAATTCAGATGGGATTTGATTTGGTTCGCGGCATATACTTGCTGCGCGCAGCGGACGCTTGAGCAGTGCGCAATTGCGCAGGCACGCACCTTAGGTGAGGGGACGTTGCTTTGCAGTTCATGTCTTGTTGAAAACACGGCATTCCTCATCAACTTTTCTCTTTTTGGCGTCTCGGGTGTAAACCGTGCATCACTTGTCGCTGCATGTGCACCTTCACTCGCAGGTTACACACGGACACACGCCCATAAATAATACTTTTCAAAATAAAAGCAGCACAGTTGTATTGCGCGCAGGACATAGATGTTTTTTCAACTTTATTTTGTAATTGCAGTTGTTCACATTCACTCACAATCACGCACACGTCCACACGGAAGTAATACAAATAACGATTTTCAAAACAAAAGCAGCACCGTTGTATTGCACACTCGACATAGATACTTTTTAAAATTTATTTTGTAATTTATAATTGGCCTCACGCGGGCCGGACAGGGACGCACAAAGGGCCGGATGCGGCCCGCGGGCCGCAGAATGCCCAGGTCTGCTCTAATGCATCTTGATCCAAACTGAAACAAAGAATATGGCTGAAATATCAGAAATTGTCCTGTTGTTGTTGTTATGACGTGAACAAACACATTTTAGATATTTACTTAACAGTAGCCTGCATATCCAACAACAATCACGCACGTATCTCTCACCAAAACGCACCTAGGCTGCAGGGCAATATCCCTATAGGGTTGCAACAGCAATAATTTGTGAACTCACCCTTTTGAAAGCAACTCAAGCTTCATGGCAGCTGGATCCTGGCCGCCGTCCAACCCAGAGATGCTGGGGTTATCCTCTCCAAGAATGCGCTGCGCAACTTCTGCAACTGCGCTCAAATCTTTGCCAGGTGGTCCTCCGCCTGCGTAAGAATATATAAATGAATTAATTAAATAGGAGCGAATAAGGTGGCATGCAAGCAAATGAAAAAGAAGCACTACATACCAGTGCGCATGGAGCAGGCCTTGAAAGCTGAGATTTCACTTCTGCTTTTCGAGAGAACGTTATACCACTTTTTCTCGCAGTCAGCTGGTGAGCGATGGCTGAAGGTTTGAGAGGCGGTAAGTTGATTTGATATGTCTTCCCATGCTTGTTTTTTGTCATGGCTGGTAAGCGTCGGGCTGAACTTCCCTTTAATGATGACCTTCCTTTCCTCGACTAGTTCTACTAACATCAGTATCTCCTCCTCTCGCCAATTTGGTTTTCTTTTCGATTCCATGTTGATTTCTGCATGTGGCTGCAGTGGGCTAGTATATACAGAGCCACCCACACCAGTTTCAAATTAGTTGCCTAATTAATGAATTGGAAAGAACATTTTATGAGAGTAGCGTATGTGTGTGGCCGTGAGGTGAGTGACGTCAGTGAGTGTGTGGGCGAGTGAAGAGAGGGAGCGGTAGCGTGAGTGCCGGCGGGGACTAGTTTGTTTTGTATTATTTTGTAGTTTATTGTCAAAATATACACTCCCATTGTCCACTTAAATATTTCCAAGATATTTCTTTATTCTTAGACAACGGATTCCCTTCCGTGATTGGTCATTTCTATGGACACAGAAATGACGTCACCTAAAATTCCATTTACGGCACATAGTAATGTCGTAATTCAGCTCTGAGTGTGACACTTAAGATTCAGTCCTACACTTCGCTGAAAGTGTGAGTAAGACGCTTGATAACCAACTTTTAAGTGCAGCTTTCAGCGAAGAATTGATTTACTCTTAAGTCAACTCTTAGCAGACTTCTTAGGAGTAATTCTAAGAAGCTTGATAAGTACGGCCCCTGGTCTACACCGCAGTGGAGACTATTCTTCCTGGGGTCCGGGAAAAAAACATCACATAATCACAAAACAAAAGATTACAATACAGTACAACATGATCAATAATAGAATGTAATATAAAAATAGCAACAAAAAAAAAACAATAACTTCGGGTTTAAATGATAAATGGGTTATACTTGTATAGCGCTTTTCTACCTTCAAGGTACTCAAAGCGCTTTGACACTATTTCCACATTCACCCATTCACACACACATTCACACAATGATACATAATAATGTTCATACCAAAGATAAAAAGAGCAATATAAAAATTAGAGACGTCCGATAATATCATACTGCCGTTATTATCGGCCGATAAATGCTTTAAAATGTAATATCGGAAATTATCGTTATCGGTTTCAAAAAGTAAAATGTATGACTTTTTAAAGCGCCGCTGTGTACACGGACGTAGGGAGAAGTACAGAGCGCCAATAAACCTTAGAGGCACTGCCTTTGCGTGCCGGTCCAATCACATAATACCTATGTTTTTTCACACACACAAGTGAATGCCAAGCATACTTGGTCAACAGCCATACAGGTCACACTGAGGGTGGCCGTATAAACAACTAACACTGTTACAAATATGCGCCACACTGTGAACCCACACCAAACAAGAATGACAAACACATTTCGGGAGAACATCCGCACCGTAACACAACAGAACAAATACCCAGAACCCTATGCAGCACTAACTTCCGGGACGCTGCAATATACACCCCCCGCCACCCACACCTCAACCCCGGCCCCCCAACCCCAGCCACCTCAACCTCCTCATGCTCTCTCAGGGAGAGCATGTCCAAAATTCCAAGCTACTGTTTTGAGGCATGTTAAAAAAAATAATGCCCTTTGTGACTTCAATAATAAATATGGCAGTGCCATGTTGCCATTTTTTTCCCATAACTTGAGTTGATTTATTTTGTAAAACCTTGTTACATTGTTTAATGCATCCAGCGGGGCATCACAACAAAATTAGGCATAATAATGTGTTAATTCCACGACTGTATACATCGGTTGAAATCGGAATCGCTAATTAAGAGTTGGAAAATATCGGCATATCGGATATCGGCAAAAAAGCCATTATCGGAAATCTCTAATAAAAAAAATAAATATATATATATATATATATATATATATTTTTTTTTTTCAAAACTAAAACAAAGAACCAATGGTCTATAATATACACAGTGTAACAAAGACAAACAATAAGTGACAAAAAAGTACCATCCATCCATTTTCTACTGCTTGTCCCATAATCAATAAAACCAGTCATGACATTAGGTACAATCTATAATGATCTCTTTCCGCAATACTTCTCCTCTTAGTCTATTCTTAAAACCCACTCTGCTGGTGATTGATACCAGATATTGTGGAAGCCGATCCCAGTAAGTGATTGCCCTATACATAACAGTCTTTTTCAAAACATCAGTTGTGGGTTTAAGATGGGTGAGAGCACCTCTTAGGGCTAGCCTGGTACCATAGTTGTGACTGTCACTAGCAAGCAACAGCTGAGAATACAGATAAGCAGGTTTATGGTACGTATAGGTTTTAAAAAACCCAAAATGAATCAAACTACAAGCCAGTCTTTCACCAACTCACAGTAGGATTGCTCGTTTGCATCAAAACTGTTTTTTCTCACTATGATAGGGCGAAACCATCCTTGCCCAGGCACATTCTCCTGGTTTTGGAGTATAAATATTTGGGGTTTTGGCACCAGCTGCTAGACTAGATCTAAACAATCTAAGTCTATGAGCACAAACTGATGAAGCCTACTCGGATGAGAGGCGAAACGTCTTTTAAGACAAACCAAACAGTCCAGTTGCGAGCAATTGAATGCCCTGAGATGACAATATAATTCATGTTCCCTTTGAATGAACCACAGCTCCCCAGTGCCAGAAGGACTCATGCAGCCCCAGACCATCATGCTAACACCGCGCTTGACTGTAAACAACACACAATTGAGTATTCAGACAATGAGGGCTGTGTCTTGAGTTATTTTCAGTGGATAGTAAATACAGTCGCGATCAAAAGTTTACATACACTTGTAAAGAACATAATGTTGTGGCCAAACAGCTCAAATTGTGTTTCATCTGACATCACATGGACAAAGATAAGACCTTCTGGAGGAAAGTTCTGTGGTCAGATGAAACAAAAATTGAGCTGTTTGGCCACAATACCCATCAATATGTTTGGAGGAGAAAAGGTGAGGCCTTTAATCCCAGGAACACCAATTCCTACCGTCAAGCATGGTGGTGGTAGTAATATGATCTGGACCTGTTTTGCTGCCAATGGAACTGGTGCTTTAGATGGGACAATGAAAAAGGAGGATTACCTCCAAATTCTTCAGGACAACCTAAAATCATGAGCCCGGAGGTTGGGTCCTGGGCACAGTTGGGTGTTCCAACAGGACAATGACCCCAAACACACGTCAAAAGTGGTAAAGGAATGGCTAAATCAGGCTAGAATGAAGGTTTTAGAATGGCCTTCCCAAAGTCCTGACTTAAACGTGTGGACAATGCTGAAGAAACAAGTCCATGTCAGAAAACCAACACATTTAGCTGAACTGCACCAATTTTGTAAAGAGGAGTGGTCAAAAATGCAAGCAGAAGCTTGTGGATGGCTACCAAAAGTGCCTTATTGCAGTGAAACTTGCCAAGGGACATGTAAGCAAATATTAACATTGCTGTATGTATACTTTTGACCCAGCAGATTTGCTCACATTTTCACTAGACCCATCAAAAATTCATAAAAGAACCAAACTTCATGAATGTTTTTTGTGACTAACAAGTATGTGCTCCAATCACTCTATCACAAAAAAATAAGAGTTGTAGAAATGATTGGAAACTTTCCTCCAAAAAGGTCTTATCTTTGTCCATGTGATGTCAGATGAAATAAAATTTGAGGTGTTTGGCCACATTATGTTCTTTACAAGTGTATGTAAACTTTTGATCGTGACTGTATAGGCTTGTTACAACTCTGAAGTATATCCAAGTTTAATTCCTATAGTAATGTCCCTCGAAAAGTTATACTTGCTTAAATGTGAGGGGTGTACATGACTCACTTTTGTGTACACCAGGGGTGTCCAAACTTTTTCCACTGAGGGCCGCACACGGAAAAATTCAAGCATGTGGGGGCCATTTTGATATTTTTCATTTTCAAACCATAACAAAATATATGCATTTTTTATTTATTCTACCTTTAGGGGTCCCGGGGACCATAAAGGGTCTCAGTCATTAAAATGTTAAAAACAAGTCAGATTATTATTTGTGTTAAATTATTTAATGCTTACAGTAAATCTCTATATCAACTTGAAGTTGATATAAAGTAATACAAATTAAAAAAAATGTTTTATGGCTTTTCTGTCAAAAACAATTTAGTTTTTTTTATAGTAAAACTGAAATATGCAGTATTTAGTAATTAGAGCCCTAAAAGATCAATAATGCAGGACACCATTGATTTTAATTCTTTCATATTTTTGAGTAATCACAGTGAAAAGATAAATAAAAAAATCACTAAATATATTTGGGATCCAAAAGGTGCCCCACTCAAAGTGATACATTTTTATTAGTTTTTTCTTTTACTTTCAACACTTAAGTTACGAGGTCAACTTCTGATATATCGGTCGATTTTATGCTGGAACTATTACTTTGTTTGTTTTATGCGCTTTTGTCAAAGAAAACTTTGATGTTTTTATATGGCTACTACACAATATATGCAATATTTACCACATAAAACATTTTAAAGTGAAATATTTGAAGTAATTGGAGCCCGGAAAATAATTCATTACAACATGGATTTTTTTTCATTATTTTTTTTTTTTTGAGCAAAAAAGAAAAATGAAGACAAAAGCAAAAAAACAGCCTGCATGGCAGCTTTAGTGTCAATATTGCAACTTTTTCTCGTTAGATTTCACCTCATTCCACTTTTTTTAATGTTCTTTTTTATTTTTACAATAGTATTTCCAGAATGTGTGGCGGGCCGGTAAACAATTAGCTGCGGGGCGCAAATGGCCCCCGGGCCGCACTTTGGACACCCCTGGTGTACACAGTAATTTATCCAACCTGATGTAGTTTGAAAGATCATTAACGTTCAAAGATCTAAATCTAGATCGACAAGTGAACAAACTGCAGTCTAAAGCCAGATGTTCAATTATAGTGCGATATTCATGACAAAGCATCAGAGTTAAAGTTCATTACATCAGAATATATTGCAGATTAAGATCAAGCACCATTACTAATTCAGCAGAGCAACAATACATCTTCCTGACAAGATAATAGAATATTTAATTCCTATTGCTGTATTTTAAAACATGGAATATATTGCAAGTCTCTCACTCATTTGCTTCTTTTTATGCATTTGTTTTGCAGACGCCATCATCGTGCATGTTCGCAATTAACCATAGTGTAGAGGATAAAACAGAAAAGTTACAAAAGAAGTTAAATGAGAGAAGTAGAGAGAAGGCTGCGGTAGATAACAGGAGAACCGCAATACTTGTCGCTTTGGAATTAAAATTGATACACGCAATGCATGATTGCAGCAAATATCAATATGAACCCTGACACTCCCCTGCTGGGCGTGTATGTGTAAACAACATGATCACATTATTTTCAGTTTCAAATAAGGGGCGATCAATAACACTGCAGCGGCATGGATTTGTAATTTGCAGATTAAAAAAAAAAAAACACTTTTAGAATCATCTATAAAAAGTCCTTCATTCTAATTAGGGAAATGTGTGACCACACAGATGGACAAGAAAAAGACCTGGGGCCGTATTTATCAAGCTTCTTAGAATTACTCCTAAGAAGTCTGCTAAGAGTTGATTGATTGATTGATTGAGACTTTTATTAGTAGGTTGCACAGTGAAGTACATATTCCGTACAATTGACCACTAAATGGTAACACCCGAATAAGTTTCTCAACTTGTTTAAGTCGGGGTCCACTTAAATTGATTCATGATACAGATATATACTATCATATATACTATCATCATAATACAGTCATCACACAAGATAATCACATTTAATTATTTACATTATTTACAATCAGGGGTATGGAGGGGGGGGGGGTAGGCTATGGACAGCAAGTAGTGGACATATAGAGAGAGAGAGAAAGAGAGAGAGAGAGAGAGAGATCAGAAGGCATAAGAAAAAGTATCTGCATTTGATTGTTTACATTTGATTATTAGCAATCCGGGGAGGGTGTTAGTTTAGGGTTGTAGTGCTGTTTTGAAGGAGGATAGAGATGCCCTTTCTTTTATACCTGTTGGGAGCGCATTCCACATTGATGTGGCATAGAAAGAGAATGAGTTAAGACCTTTGTTAGTTCGGAATCTGGGTTTAACGTGGTTAGTGGAGCTCCCCCGGGTGTTGTGGTTATGGCGGTCATTTACGTTAAGGAAGTAGTTTGACATGTACTTCGGTATCAGGGAGGTGTAGTGGATTTTATAGACTAGGCTCAGTGCAAGTTGTTTAACTCTGTCCTCCACCCTGAGCCAGCCCACTTTGGAGAAGTGGGTAGGAGTGAGGTGGGATCTGGGGTGGAGGTCTAGAAGTAACCTGACTAGCTTGTTCTGAGATGTTTGGAGTTTAGATTTGAGAGTTTTGGAGGTGCTAGGGTACCAGGAGGTGCATGCGTAATCGAAAAAGGGTTGAACGAGAGTTCCCGCCAGAATCTTCGAGGTGCTTTTGTTGAGCAGAGAGGAGATTCTGTAGAGAAATCTCGTTCGTTGGTTAACCTTTCTGACTACCTTGGTTGCCATTTTATCACAGGAAAGGTTAGCCTCTAGAATGGAACCTAGGTAGGTGACCTCATCTTTCCTGGTGATAACAATGTCACCCACTTTTATGGTGAAGTCATTGACTTTCTTAAGGTTGATGTGGGACCCAAACAGGATGGATTCTGTTTTACCAAAGTGTATGGATAGCTTGTTGTCAGCGAGCCAGGTGCAAGTTCTACAGAGCTCAGCACTGAGGATTTTCTCCACCTGTGACTTGTCCTTGCCGGATACCAGCAGGGCCGAGTCATCCGCAAACAAAAACAATTCACAGTCGCATGCCGATGACATGTCATTTATGTATATTAGGAACAGTAAAGGTCCCAATATACTGCCTTGGGGGACTCCACAGCTCACCGAGAGGGGGGGGGCACGATGCCGTTCACCTCTACCACCTTATGAGTAAAGAAATTATTCGCTGAAAGCTGCACTTAAAAGTTAGTTATCAAGCGTCTTACTCACACTTTCAGCAAAGTGTAGGACTGAATCTTAAGTGTCACACTCAGAGCTGAATTATGCAATTACTATGTGCCGTAAACGGAATTTTAGGTGACGTCATTTCTGTGTCCATAGAAATGACCAATCACGGAAGGGACTCCCTTGTCTAAGAATAAATAAATATCTTGGAAATATTTAAGTTGACAATGGGAGTGTATATTTTGACAATAAACTACAAATTAATACAAAACAAACAAACAATATTGGCAATGAATCAAAAATAAATGTTTCCTTTTCTTTCCAATTCATTACTTAGATATCTAAGCATTGTGATGACCTTTAGTTCTGCTGTGAAAGCTCTGCTGCGTGAAGTTGCTGATGAGCTGACGCCCCTTATTAAATCTGTGACAAAAATAATACCCTCTCTGTCTAAACGATATCGTTTGATCAGCTGCTCGTCATCAAACAAAGCCAGGACATCCTTCCGCTCCCTGAACGTTTGCGCACGTCTCTCTCGCCTCAGTGCCACCCCCTGCTGGCAACTCCTAACCACTTAGGACACCTCTGAAGGTCTCTTAAATATCGTGGAGAGTAGGAGTGATTCTTAGACTTAAGAAAGTTGATAAATAGCTTTTATTCTTAAGTTTGAGAGTAGGACTAAATTTCGCAAATTCTCAGGACCTAAGTGTAAAATGGCACTCTAAGACGCTTGATAAACACGGCCCCTGTCAGACAAGTCAGACGTCTCACTCGTGCACCTTTCCGAGAACACTCCAACAGCCGTACATCTGACTGAGACCACATCCAGAAAGATGGGGTGACAGTCAACACTGCATGCAATAACACACGTGCTGTGATGCACACACACACACACACACACACACACACACACACACATTCATACACAAAAACACATCAATCTAATCTCCCAGGGTTGGACATATTCAAAGTAATCATGTGTCCAGGGACATACTTCCTGAGTTTATAAACATAATATGAATTAAAACAAAACCAAAGAACAGACGTAATCATGGTAGTATCGACACGCTACTGTACTTGGTATCATTACAGTGGATGTCAGGTGTAGATCCACCAATGGCGTTTGTTTACATTGTGACGCCGGTGAGCTACGGTGTGTAGTGAAGCATGTTTAGCTATTCCTCGTCCTGCAGGGATGATACTTGTAAGAAACGTATTTTATTTGTCGCCATGGATACGGGGATTAGTGATTTAGAAGTAGCTAAAACACTGCCAACTGGGGCTGGACTTTAGCTGCTAGCTTGCTAGCCATGTCTTAAAGCACCTCTTCCTGAGGGTGTTTCAGTGTTACGTCACCTTTATCTTTATTTTCTTAAGCCAAAACGTGTCCATTGTCCCTTTTCTGTCTACACACTGTGTCTGCTTGTAAGTACTCCGTGTGTGTGCGCTGCCGAACATGCAATGACACGACGTGACGACGGCCGGGGACGCGTGGGGGAAGGTGGCGGACCGGTACTTTTCAGAGGCGGTATAGTATCGAAAATAATTCATTAGTATCGCGGTACTATACTAATACCTGTTAAGTTCCACTCTTCTCCTCCTAAGGGACTCACGGACAACTCATGATTTCCAATTGATCAACTTTTTATTTTCCGACATGAAACATTGTTTGTTTCATTTCAGTTGATCTTCAAATAACCTGTTTTAAACTTTCTACATAAATGTTTTAACTTTTAGCAAGAGTTAAACAAACATGAATTTATCCTTTAACTTTGCATTCATCTTTTGTACTTTTAACTTTAAACATTATTCCTTGAATTCCTTCTAAGTCTATAACAAGATCTGATAGCTCAGTTACAGCTCTTTTTATTACCAAATGTGTTATATGTGTTTTATGTTGCACGATTGCACCAAGAAAAATTCGTAGTTTGTGAACCCGTTCTCAAACAATGGCAATAAAACTATTCTGATTCTAATTCTGAAGTGGCCTAGTGGTTAGAGCAGGGGTCGGCAACCCAAAATGTTGAAAGAGCCATATTGGACCAAAAATACAAAAACAAATCTGTCTGGAGCCGCAAAAAATTAAAAGCCATATTACATACAGATAGTGTACGTGTCATGAGATATACATTGAATTAAGAGGACTTAAAGGAAACTAAATGACCTCAAATATACCTACTAATGAGGCATAATGATGCAATATGTACATATAGCTAGCCTAAATAGCATGTTAGCATCGGTTAGCTTGCAGTCATGCAGTGACCAAATATGTCTGATTAGCACTCCACACAAGTCAATAACATCAACAAAACTCACCTTTCATGCACAACCTTAAAAGTTTGGTGGACAAAATGAGACAGAAAAAGAAGTGGCATAAAACACGTCCTAGAAAGTCGGAGATAGTTATACATGTATACAAACTAGGGTGAGTTCAAGGACCGCCACAATTAGTAGGACAAAACGGCCCTCACCAAATACTCGAATCAGTGAAGCATGTTTAATATAAACAGTGTGATTTATAACAATTAGGGAGGTTTGTGTCATGTTTGTCCTCCTACAGAAAACCATTTTAAAACAAAAAATATATTTTTTTCCCCTCATCTTTTTCCATTTTTCCTAAATTTTTTAAAAAGCTCCCGAGAGCCACTAGGGCGGCGCTAAAGAGCCGCATGCGGCTCTAGAGCCGCGGGTTGCCGACCCCTGGGTTAGAGTGTACGCCCATAGATTGGTAGGTCGTGAGTTCAAACCCCGGCCGAGTCATACCAAAGACTATAAAAATGGGAGCCATTACCTCCCTGCTTGGCACTCAGCATCAAGGGTTGGAATTGGGGGTTAAATCACCAAAAAATGATTCCCAGGCGCGGCCACCGCTGCTGCTCACTGCTCCCCTCACCTCCCAGGGGGTGAACAAGGGCGACGGGTCAAATGCAGAGAATAATTCCGCCACACCTAGTGTGTGTGTGTGTGTGTGTGTGTGTGACAATCATTGGTACTTAACTTAAAAAAATTAAACCCTAAGCTTTGACTTTAAACCTTTTAACTTGAACTATTTGCCATTTTAACTTAAGCTTTAAACTTTTACATGTGCTTTAAACAACTTGCTTTTAACTGGTCAAACACAGTATGCAATCAATGGTCAAAGTGAAATGCAGTAACGTAGTGGTTCAACTTGAACCCAGCAGTTCAAACAAACAAATGAAGATAGTTGAGTAAGCAGATTAAGCAGCTTGCAAGTACAAGTTAAGCATATCTAAGTAAGCATTTCAAATGAAGAAGCATATTCACCGACCATTGGTGTGTTTGGAGAAACTTGTAGAGTAGATCTTGCTGTTTTTCCTTGCATGCAGCTTGTTTGGTGAATGAATCTGACTGAACCTCCATTCCTATCCAGGTGCCTTCCATCAGTAATTTGGCGGCCATTTTCCCTTGGCATTCTGGGAATTGTAGTTTTCAATGTTTTTTTTTGACCATGTAGTTTTCTACCATGTAGGGCAGTGGTTCTCAACCTTTTTTCAGTGATGTACCCCCTGTGAACATTTTTTTAATTCAAGTACCCCCTAATCACAGCAAAGCATTTTTGGTTGAAAAAAAAGAGATAAAGAAGTAAAATACAGCACTATGTCATCAGTTTCTGATTTATTAAATTGTACAACAGTGTAAAATATTGCTCATTTGTTGTGGTCTTTCTTGAACTATTTGGAAAAAAAGATATGAAAATAACTAAAAACTTGTTAAAAAATAAACAAGTGATTCAATTATAAATAAAGATTTCTAGAAGTAATCATCAACTTAAAGGCCTACTGAAATGAATTAGTTTTATTTAAACGGGAATAGCAGATCCATTCTATGTGTCATACTTGATCATTTCGCGATATTGCCATATTTTTGCTGAAAGGATTTAGTAGAGAAAATCGACGATAAAGTTCGCAACTTTTGCTCGCTGATAAAAAAAGCCTTGCCTGTACCGGAAGTAGCGTGACGTCACAGGAGCTAGCATTCCTCACAATTCCCCGTTGTTTACAATGGAGCGAGAGAGATTCGGAGCGACAAAGCGACGATTACCCCATTAATTTGAGCGAGGATGAAAGATTCGTAGATGAGGAACGTTACAGTGAAGGACTAGAGAGGCAGTGATGGACGTATCTTTTTTCGCTCTGACCGTAACTTAGGTATGAGGGATCATTGGATTCCACACTATATCCTTTTTCTATTGTGGATCACGGATTTGTATTTTAAACCACCTCGGATACTATATCCTCTTGAAAATGAGAGTCGAGCACGCGAAATGGACATTTAAAGTGACTTTTATCTCCACGACAATACATCGGTGACACACTTAGCTACTGAGCTAACGTGATAGCATCGTTGTCAAATGAAGATAGAAACAAAAGAAATAAACCCCTGACTGGAAGGATAGACAGAAGATCAACAATACTATTAAACCATGTACATGTAACTACACGGTTAAAAATTCTCAGCGTGGTAAGGCTTAACAATGCTGTTGCTAACGATGCTAAGGCTAATTTAGCAACTTAGCAACCGGACCTCACAGAACTATGATAAAAACATTAGCGCTCCACCTACGCCAGCCAGCCCTCATCTTCCCATCAACAGCCGTGTTCACCTGCGTTCCAGCGATCGACGGCGCGACGAAGGACTTCATCCGTGGGTTTGGCGGCAAGCATCGGCTAGGCGTCTGCTAAGTAAGTAGTCCTTGTTGTGTTGCTGTAAGTATTGTACTTAGCCGCTAATACACCGATCGATCCCACCTACAACGTTCTTCTTTGCAGCCTCCATTGTTCATTAAACAAATTGCAAAAGATTCACCAACACAGATGTCCAGAATACTGTGGAATTTTGTCGAAGAAAACAAGAGGTTTTTGTATCGGGTCGATGTTGTACAACCACTTCCGTGGATTTTGTGACGTCACG
Source organism: Entelurus aequoreus (assembly GCF_033978785.1). NCBI lineage: Eukaryota > Metazoa > Chordata > Actinopteri > Syngnathiformes > Syngnathidae > Entelurus > Entelurus aequoreus. The sequence goes on along the minus strand of NC_084740.1, from coordinate 17,529,281 downwards.
CACATAAATCATATCCAAAGGAGTTTTTCAACCGGAAGTGTGGCAGGAAATTTAAAATTGCACTTTATAAGTTAACCCGGCCGTATTGGCATGTGTTTCAATGTTAAGATTTCATCATTGATATATAAACTATCAGACTGCGTGGTCGGTAGTAGTGGCTTTCAGTAGGCCTTTAAAGTGCCCTCTTTGGGGATTGTAAGAGATCCATCTGGATTCGAAACATTTCTTCACAAAAAAAGAAATCTTTAACATCAATATTTATGGAACATGTCCACAAAAAATCTAGCTGTCAACACTTAATATTGCATTGTTGCATTTCTTTTCACACTTCTTTTTGACAGACATTTTTTAAAAAATCTCACGTACCCCTCGGCATACCTTCAAGTACCCCCAGGGGTACGCGTACCCCCATTTGAGAACCACTGATGTAGGGCATGGATTAACTCTCGACTGACACTTCTGAGTTTTTAACTTCACAATACCGGTATACCGTACCACCCTAATTTGCACTTTTTGTCTCTAGCTACAACAGCAGCTTGGAGGGCGAGACTTTGTTTTGCGTGACGTCTCCGCCAGGGGAAAAATTAAAATCCTTCATGGAAATGTGTGTGACATGTCTTTGGGTCAAGACATTTCAGAAGATGCATAAGTTAGTGAAAAAAGTCATTCATACGTTCATAATTGTGGTTAGAGTGTCCGCCCTGAGATGGGTAGGTTGTGAGTTCAAACCCCGGCCGAGTCATACCAAAGACTATAAAAATGGGAGCCATTGCCTCCCTGCTTGACACTCAGCATCAAGGGTTGGAATTGGGGGTTAAATCACCAAAAAAGATTCCTGGGCGCGGCCACCGCTGCTGCTCACTGCTCCCCTCACCTCCCAGGGGGTGAACGAGGGGATGGGTCAAATGCAGAGGACAAATTTCACCACACCTAGTGTGTGTGTGACGATCATTGGTACTTTAGCTTTAACTTAAAATGTATGTTGTTAAAAAGCTAAGGTTAAAAAGTAAACAAAGATGGCTCCGCTTTAGTGGCTGCTGGTGGCAGGAGCTCTGTGCTCTTGTGTCATCCTTTTGTGTTCCAAATGTTTCCCTCTTGTTTTCATGTGTTTTGTTTTGCCTTTTGGTTCGGGACCCTTTGGGACTGTGTGACAAGGGGTGGCACTTTTGGGACTTCTGCGGTGCTTTTTTTTGTGAAATTCTGGATCTGCCTCCCGGGAGCCTTTTGGCCATGGAGACCACCTGCTGGGTCTCTGCCACACCAGAGTCCGTTTGGAGAGACCGGAGGAGATGCGGATGTAAAGACGGAGCTGCGGAGCTGGCGCTGAGCGCCGGGACGGACAATGGGCAGGTATCAGACACCTCGGTCTCCTTGGATGTATCCTCGCTCATCCATGCGGACTGGACACTGGCCGAGAGGTGGTGGGCGGCCGAGGGTAGAGTAACAAAGCAACCAACTCTCTTGGTTGCTTTGTTGGGTCTGCTTTTGTCTCTGGCCATGCTCCCCCCACCCCAGCAGAAGATGGTGTGGAACACCCCAGAGGCCACCACAGTGTATATGTTTTGGTTTTTTGTTGTTGTTGTTGTTTTACTTCTGTGGCTGTGTGTAGAAATGGCTGACTGATGTTTACCTCTTACACACATGTTTATGTGTGCTATGGCTATGAGGTTTTTTTCCCCCCTGGCCTCAGTCAGGACCCCCTCTCCAGGGGCCCAGGCTTAGAATGAATTAATTTTTTTCTCATCCCACCCCCAGCGTTTACCTGTGTCTCACCTTTTTTGTAAGGGGCGCCGGAATTTGGCAGACCCGTCCACGATCCTGTTCTGTCTCCCTGTAATGTTTGTCTGCTCTTGAATGGGATTGTACTGAAAATCTTAATTTCCCCTCGGGGATTATTAAAGTATTTCTGATTCTGATTCTGAAAGTGAGACATGAGTGCTGCAGAGTGAGTTATTTTCTGGTCCCTAGACAATCTTTGGCATTGTTTTTTTTTCTCTTGGAGAAAAGAGGCCTGAAAGTCACTCATGAACACTCTGTGTCTCTCTAATATTTGAGCCTTGGGAAATGTTCATCTTTGTAAGTAACTGTGTGTCCTAAGCACCTGTTTTGGGCCGCAACAATCTTTCTGTTATATATTTATAACCAATCCACCTCCATTAAAAAAATAATAAAAAATACAATTAAATAAAATTTAAATAAATTAAAAACTTCACACCCTCAGCGAGGTCTCTGCACAGGAATGGCAGGCCACCAGACCGGGAGCCTGCGCCGGCCGAGGAGGCATTGAGGAGCGTGCCACACACCCGAACTCCAACTCACCCGTGCATGGGATGTGGGAGTGTATAAGACCCCCAGAGTGTCTACTGTGTAGTTAAAAGTAGGAGGTCAGCCATTACACCCGACCCCCAGTCAGTTTTATGATCTCGTACTTGATAGTTTGCATGGTAATGTCGTGTGCATATGGCTATTTTGTGATCAGCATGTACAAACCCCATTTCCATATGAGTTGGGAAATTGTGTTAGATGTAAATATAAACGGAATACAATGATTTGCAAATCATTTTCAACCCATATTCAGTTGAATATGCTACAAAGACAACATATTTGATGTTCAAACTGATAAAAAATTGTTTTTTTGCAAATAATCATTAACTTTGGAATTTGATGCCAGCAACACGTGACAAAGAAGTTGGGAAAGGTGGCAATAAATACTGATAAAGTTGAGGAATGCTCATCAAACACTTATTTGGAACATCCCACAGGTGAACAGGCAAATTGGGAACAGGTGGGTGCCATGATTGGGTATAAAAGTAGATTCCATGAAATGCTCAGTCATTCACAAACAAGGATGGGGCGAGGGTCACCACTTTGTCAACAAATGCGTGAGCAAATTGTTGAACAGTTTAAGAAAAACCTTTCTCAACCAGCTATTGCAAGGAATTTAGGGATTTCACCATCTACGGTCCGTAATATCATCAAAGGGTTCAGAGAATCTGGAGAAATCACTGCACGTAAGCAGCTAAGCCCGTGACCTTCGATCCCTCAGGCTGTACTGCATCAACAAGCGACATCAGTGTGTAAAGGATATCACCACATGGGCTCAGGAACACTTCAGAAAACCACTGTCAGTAACTACAGATGGTCGCTACATCTGTAAGTGCAAGTTAAAACTCTCCTATGCAAGGCGGAAATCGTTTATCAACAACAACCAGAAACGCCTGTTGGCTTCGCTGGGCCTGAGCTCATCTAAGATGGACTGATACAAAGTGGAAAAGTGTTCTGTGGTATGACGAGTCCACATTTCAAATTGTTTTTGGAAACTATGGATGTTGTGTCCTCCGTACCAAAGGGGAAAAGAACCATCCGGACTGTTCTAGGCGCAAAGTTGAAAAAACAGCATCTGTGATGGTATGGGGGTGGATTACTGCCCAAGGCATTGGTAACTTACACATCTGTGAAGGCACCATTAATGCTGAAAGGTACATACAGGTTTTGGAGCAACAAATGTTGCCATCCAAACAATGTCTTTTTCATGGACGCCCCTGCTTATTTCAGCAAGACAATGCCAAGCCACATGTTACATCAACGTGGCTTCATAGTAAAAGAGTGTGGGTACTACAATGGCCTGCCTGTAGTCCAGACCTGTCTCCCATTGAAAATGTGTGGCGCATTATGAAGCCTAAAATACCCCAACGGAGACCCCGGACTGTTGAACAACTTAAGCTGTACATCAAGCAAGAATGGGAAATAATTCCACCTGAGAAGCTTAAAAAATGTGTCTCCTCAGTTCCCAAACGTTTACTGAGTGTTGTTAAAAGGAAAGGCCATGTAACACAGTGGTGAACATGCCCTTTCCCAACTACTTTGGCACGTGCTGCAGCCATGAAATTCTAAGTTAATTATTATTTGCAAAAAAAAATTAAGTTTATGAGTTCGAACATCAAATATCTTGTCTTTGTAGTGCATTCAATTGAATATGGGTTGAAAAGGATTTGCAAATCATTGTATTCCGTTTATATTTACATCTAACACAATTTCCCAACTGATATGGAAACGGGGTTTGTAAAATGCATCATTAGTAATTGCCTTTTTATTTTCTGTATGCTACAGTTACCATTCTCACATACTGAAAGCTTCACTAAAACAAGAAAAGCAAGCCTTGAGAACAAAGTTTTTTGCTAGCTGCCTAGCAGCACACAGACAGTGTTGTGAGGACAGCGCTGTCTAATTAATTGTCTGGAGGGTAAAAAACAACTGACAATTAACTTTGGCAATTTGTTGTCAATTGACAAATTATCTAAATAATATCCAATTAAAAAACTGGGAAGCCATTTTTTTTGAGCAGGTTTGAAAAACGGGGCACATTTTTAAAGTCCTTTGACAGCAACTTAATAATAGTGTTTTATTTTCTGAGTGAAGTGTTCGATAATAACATACAGACTAAAATGTATTTCAACTGGATTTTATTTATACGGCACCAAATCATTGTGTTCTGAGATGACCATTTGTCAGACTGATTACAACAATTAAAATAACCCAAACTAATGAAACCCCTAAATGTGATCAATATGCAGTATATTGCCCAACGCTATATTGAGAACACCTGCAACATCGAATGCAAGAGCTGTATGAAAATGATGCTCTGTTTGTATCGACACAGTCTGAGAAGTACTCATTAAGACTGTGACAATATATCAATATGGTGAACTATTTAACCTTATGATACGATTCATTTTAGTTTCCTTTTATTTTGCCACTATAAACTTCTTTCAATATTCTTCCTTGGCGAGTCAAGTGAACGTTATGGGAGACAACCAAACAAACAACCAAACAATTGCACAAGGCGACTCGATAAAGAATCTGGGTATTATCTTCGACCCAACTCTCTCATTTGAGTCACACATTAAGAGTGTTACTAAAACGGCCTTCTTTCATCTCCGTAATATCGCTAAAATGTGTTCCATTTTGTCCACTAGCGACGCTGAGATCCTTATTCGTCTCGTCTCGATTACTGTAACGTATTATTTTGGGGTCTCCCTATGTCTAGCATTAAAAGATTACAGTTGGTACAAAATGCGGCTGCTAGACTTTTGACAAGAACAAGAAAGTTTGATCATATTACGCCTATACTGTATATACCTTTATATATACTGTACATATATACTGTATATATATCAGTGACGTGCGGTGAGGTTCATGGCTGGTGAGGCACTGACTTCATCACAGTCAGATTTACAAACATATGAACCCTAAAGAGTATCTTATTCACCATTTGATTGGCAGCAGTTAACGGGTTATGTTTAAAAGCTCATACCAGCATTCTTCCCTGCTTGGCACTCAGCATCAAGGGTTGGAATTGGGGGTTAAATCACCAAAAATTATTCCCGGGTGCGACGCAGCTGCTGCCCACTGCTCCCCTCACCTCCCAGGGGGTGAACAAGGGGATGGGTCAAATGCAGAGGACAAATTTCACCACACCTAGTGTGTGTGTGACAATCATTGGTACTTTAACTTAACTTTAACATTACACATACAAACTGTAGCACACTATAAAGCATATTTAATTTTAAAAAAAAACAACGTTATTATGGTCTTACCTTTACTTATAAATGAAGTCCATGCCCCGCTGTTGTGCTGGATTAATGCACACCCGTCGTAGAATGCACCCCCTGACGGGAGTGTTATATCAACTAAAGCCCACACTTAAACTTTCCACGTGCAAGATTGAATCTATTTAAAAAAGTTATTTAATAAGAAGCCAAAAAGTGCAAAAACAATCATGTTCGTGTTGGAGGAGTTGTGAATGAATGACATATGAAATCCGTGCTGCAGTCTGCAGGTGTGCCTAATGTTGTGGCCCTGCGGTCATTCACAACTCCTCCAACATGAACATTATTGTTTTTGCACTTTTTGGCTTCTTATTAAATAACTTTTTTAAATAGTGTAACCGAGGGTTTATAAATGTCGCCTATACTGTATGAAACTACAAAATAATAAACACGGAGGCTCCAGTTAACAGGAGGACCACTTTATTTACCTTCTTTCAAAAACCTCCGCTCCACTCCAACGTGTCATCACTTCCGCTCTTAGCGCCTTCAAAATAAGAGCGCAAGGCATATACTGTATAACAGCGTGTAACAGGAATTAACATCACAAAGAGGAAAGCCCATAAAAATAGGTTACAATAGATTCAATCTTGCACGTGGAAAGTTTAAGTGTGGGCTTTAGTTTATATAACCCACCAAAATGCCTTGTCTTACTCGCATGCTTTACTACAGTAAAACTGCCATATGATTTTGGTAAAAGTAGTTTTATTCCACAGATCTTATATTTTCCTTAGATGAATATTCTACAGCAGGGGTGTCAATACTATGGCTGATTTTTTTTTTTTTTTATGAAAGAAACTGCTGTTTTATATGTGTCCACTGGATGTCACAATAGCGATTCTGTTAGGCAAGCAAACGGTTCATACCAGGGCCAAGCAAGAGGTACACAGTAAAGTGTGGCTGCGGCTCTTCTCCCTCGACACAAACGAAACGTAAAACGGCAGGTTTTGAACACATTGTTATTTGGCAACCTCATTGGCCCAAAATGTCTGTCAAAAATGAGAAAAGTCAACGCAGAATGGAACTCAACCCTCTTGTCCTACCGCCGTTTCTTATGGTTTGTTGAGTTGGCACAGGGTTAATACGTGGACACGCCGAATGAGGTTTTTGATACCTAGAAAAGTTTCCATCTATTTATTGTGTTTTTTGTTCAATCCCAGATAGGCTTAAGGTTTGCTCATGGCTTTGTAAATACACTGCTCGGCCATGGAAACCCATTCCATGAAGCTCTCTGTGTACTGTACGTGGGCTAATTGGAAAGTCACATGCATAGGCGCCGATCTACATTTCTGCCAGTGGGTGCTCGGACGGGCGGTAAATCTGACGTTACTTTTCTTAGTGTAGACAAAGCCTTCTAAGCCGGATAACCCCTTAAACAAATACTTATTTAGCCTAAGCATCGTGTCAGCCACACTAAACCATCATTTAAGGCAGGGGTCACCAACCTTTTTGAAACTAAGAGCTACTTCTTGGGTACTGATTAATGTGAAGGGCTACCAGTTTGATACACACTTAAATAAATCGCCTCTTACCATGCCGTTGTGTCCTTGGGCAGGACACTTCACCCTTGCCCCCGGTGCTACTCACACCGGTGAATGAATGTTGAATGAATGACAGGTGGTGGTCGGAGGGGCCGTAGGCGCAAATTGGCAGCCACGCTTCCGTCAGTCTACCCCAGGGCAGCTGTGGCTACGGAAGTAGTTTACCACCACCAGGTGTGAATGAATGATGGGTTTTTAACATGTAAAGCGACTTTGGGTACTTAGAAAAGCGCTATATAAATCCCAGGTATTATTATTATTATTATTAGAAATAGCCAATTTGCTCAATTTACCTTTAACTCTTTGTTATTATTAATAATTAATGATATTTATCTTTGTGGAAACACTGATCATCTTAATGATTTCTCACAATAAATATATATAGAAACAGATAAATATCAATATGCAGCACTTTATTTTTATATTTTCTCTAAGTGCTCATTTTTCAAATTGAACATTTTCAAATGATCACTTCTAAGACAGTCTTGTGAAATCACAATATCCCATTTTAACTAGCTAGCCACTAACACTTTTTAACAAATCATGAATTACTTTGCACCATGTTTGTACAAATAATAACTCATGTAAAATACAAAAGTCAACTCTCAAATTTTTAAATAAATCATGTCACACTTTGAACTGGACACCAAATCTGTTATCTGTTTCTTTGTCAGTTAGTGAAGACCAATCTTTAAAATATTTTCTTGGATTTTCAATTTGAGTTTTGTCTCTCTTAGAATTAAAAATGTCGAGCAAAGCGAGACCAGCTTGCTAGTAAATAAATACAATTAAAAAAAATAGAGGCAGCTCACTGGTAAGTGCTGCTATTTGAGCTATTTTTAGAACAGGCCAGCGGGCTACTCATCTGGTCCTTACGGGCTACCTGGTGCCCGCGGGCACCGCGTTGGTGACCCCTGATTTAAGGTAAACCTCCTTGGATCATTTTTTTTTTTACACGGGTAAGTGTGCCGTGTATTTCTTGAATCTCCAGCTCTTAGCTTTGTATGGACTCATTGATCGTTTACAAACCGAGTTCGGAGAGGAAGTGACGCCAGAAAGACCGCGCCCCACACATGAAGTTACGTCAGAAAGAACGCGCCACAGCAAGCTTCATAATAACCTGTTTCCACTCGGAGGTAAACACTAGAAAGATGGAGGCGAGTCATACAGACATGCCGTGTTTCCCCCTCCTCTACATGTACAGACGCTTGTGGAAATCACACATGAATACCTTAAGAGAAGGAAACTGCAGCTATTTGGGGTACAACACTTCTCAGACGGCAGGAGAACTTTCGAATGTCCGGGTCAGCTGTGATTCTACTTACTAAAAAACTTTGTGCATTTGTCAAAGAAGAGTCAACGAAAATGCGGGATCCCGTGGATGTGATAAAAAAGGTAGCGTGTGCTTTGTAACACCTGG